>NC_133388.1:109992733-110295763 GCF_047511655.1 Castor canadensis
TCATTACAGTCCTGGAAATGAAGACAAAGAAAACAGTCTGACATACCCAAAGAGAAATGACCTGTCACATTCATGGGAACAGGAGAACAGTGCAAATGGCAGATTTCCTCTGAAAAAACAAGGAGCACGAAAGAAGCAGCACCAAATTTTTCGTATACAGAATAAAAAACTGTCAAAACAAGATATCTGACCTGAAGAAAACATGAAAGAATATGTGAATAATGTACTTAAGACTGGACAGGGGCTGCACATGATGGTGCATGCCTGCAGTTGCAGCTACATGGGAGGTGGAAGAAGAAGGATTATGGTCTGAGGCCAGTCCCTGACAAAAACATGAAACCCCATTCAAACAATAACTAAAGCAAAAGGGCTGGAGATGTGGCCCAGTGGTAGAGCACCTTATAAGCAGGCAGAAGGTCCCAAGTTCAAAACCTAGTACCATCAAAAAAAAAAAAAAGCTTAGAGGGGGGATAAAAGTCCAATAAGAGTAGTAGAGAAGGAGAATTTTATCAAAGTACATTATATGTACATTGGGAATATCACAATGAAATCCTTTGTGTACAATTCACATATGCTAATAAAAAGACTGGCTAAAATAAAATCTTCAAACAGAAAATATTTGATGAAAGATGGAGTCTTGGAACATCATGATGAACAGATGTTATTAAAAAGGCTATTTTTGGTTTCATGACCTTTATAAATGATATGTGCTCACTGACACAAATATTATAGCACCATCTGATACCCAATAAAATGGAATTTAAAAGTAGAGGGGGTAAACAGACTTTAGTGGAAATGTTTCCACATTGTAATGTGGTGGGAAAATGTTGGTATCTGTAGATTGTGATAAAGTCACTGCTATGGCATGAATGTGTCTCCTACCATATCCAGGTGTTATCAATGTCATAGTATTAATAAGTGGGCATTTAAGAGGCTATGAGGCCATGACAGCACCTTCCTTGTTAATGGGACTAAGTAAGTACTTCATAAAAGATGCTTCATGCAGTCACATTAGTCAATCCTCTCTCTTCATTGTTGAGCTATTGGAGTTCTATTTAAGAAGTTATTGCATATGCCTGTGTATGCCAGTGTATTCCCTATTATTTCATGCAGTACTTTCAATTTCTGGTCTTATATTAAGATCTTTCATCCACTTTGAATTGATATTTGTACAGCATAAAAGACAGGATCTAGTTTCCACTTTCTACACACAGATACTCAGTTTTCCAAGCAGCATTTGTTAAAGAAGCTCCCTTGTCAAAGTCAGGTGGCTGTAGTTGCACAGATTTATATCTGGGTCTTCTATTATGTTCCATTGGTCTTTGTGACTGTTTTTTGTGACAGTACCATGCAGTGTTTATTGGGATGGCTCTGTAGTATAGTTTGAACTCAGTAATTCTGATACCTCTAGCATTACTCTTTTTGCTCAATTTTGCTGTGGGTATTTTTGGTCTTTTGTGCTTTCATATGAACTTCAGGGCTGATGTTTCAATCTCTGTGAGGAATGAAATTAGAATTTTGATGAAGATTGTATTGAACCTATAGTTTGCTTTTGTTATTATAGCCACTTTCATTATATTAATTCTGCTGATACATAACCAGGAGAGATCTTTCCATATTCTGATGTCTTCAATTTCTTTCTTCAGTAATTTATAGTTTCCATTTTAGAGGCCATTCACTTCTTTTGTTGCAGTTATTCCTATATGTTTTTTGATGCTATTGTAAATGGTGTTGTTTACCTAAATTATTTCTCAGTCTGTTCATTTTGGTATATAACAAAAATTACTGGCTTTTGTAAATTGATTTTGTATCCTCTTACTTTGCTAAAGGTGTTCATGATGTCTAGGAGTTGTTTGGTGAAGGCTTTAGAGTCTTACAAGATCATGTCATCTGCAAATATAGGTAATTTGACTTCTTCCTTTTGAATTTGAATTCCTTTCATTTCTTACACCTTTCTTATTGGTTTGGCTAGGAATTCAAGAACTATGTTGAATATCAGTGGAGAGAATGAACACCCTTGTCTCATTCCTGACTTTACAGAAAATGCTTTCAGTTTCTCCCCATTTGGTGTGTTGTTGGCTATAGGTTGGTCATATATAGACTTTATTTTGTTGAGGTACATTCCTTCTATTCCTTGTTCCATCAGAGCTTTTATCAAGAAAGGATTTTGAAAATTGTCAAAGGTTTTTCTGCAGCTATTGATACAATCATGATTTTTTTCCTTGTTTCTGTTTATGTGCTATATTATATTTATTGACTTCAGTTTGTTAAGCCATCCCTGCATCCCTGAAAATAAACAAACATGATATGGTAGGAAACAGTCACCAGACTGAAGATGTAGCCCATGAAATGGGAGAAAATCATTGTCAGCTATATATCTGACAGACAATTAATAACCTGCATATATAGGGAATTAAAAAAATTAAACTCCTAAAGAGTCAATGATCCAATGAAGAGATGGAAAAATAAACTGAACAGAAAGTTTTCAAAGGAAGAAATACAACTCACCAAAATCACAGGAATAAATGCTCAACATCCCTGCCCAGAAAGGAAATGCAAATGAAAACCACATTAAGATTCTACCTTACTCTTGTTAGAAAAGTTATCATTAAGAACAGAAACAACTAGATGGTAGAGTGGCTCAAGTGGTGACATGCCTGCCTAGAAAGGGTGAGACCCCGAATTCAAACCTCAGTAACACACACACACACACACACACACACAAAACCCCACAAACAACTAATGCTGATAAGGATGTGGGAAAAAAGAACCCTCATACACTGTTGATGGGAATGTAAATTAGTACAACCATTATGGAAACCAGTATGGGGGCTCCTAAAAAAACTAAAAATAGAACTGCCATATGATCTAGCTATGCCCCTCCTGGGCATATATCCAAATGAATGTAAGTCAGGATTCATTAAAGACACTTAGGCACCCATGTTTACTGCAACATTATTCACAATAGCCATGTTATGTGAACAACCAAATGAATTAAGAATATATGTATATATGTATGTATATGTGTACATATAGATATAGATACTTTTCATTCATAGAGAAGAATGAATTTCATTATTTGTAGGTAAATGGATGGAACTGGAGGACATGATGTGAAGTAAAATAAGTCAAGTTCAGAAAGACAAAAGGTTGCATTTTTTCTCTCACATGTGGAAGATAGATACAAATCAAAATACAAGAACTACTATATGTGTGTGTATATATATATTTATATATATATAAACATATATATTTATATATGTATTAATATAAATATAATTTATATTACTAAATTATATGTAAATTATATTATAATATATAAATATTATATATGTATATTTATATATACATGTTTCCAATAATAAGACTGTTATAGAGATTAGGGGAGGATGGAAAGAAGAAGAGAATGATAGAGTGAAAAATATTGAATTATATCCCAGCTATGTAGGAACAATACACAACAAAACACACTGAAAACTGCTGAACAATACAGGGTAGGAGGAAAAGAGTGAGGAAGAGGTAGAGCACCTACCTAAAAAACACAAGGCCCTGAGTTCAAAGCCCAGTATTTTCCAAAAGAAATGAGGGTGGTTGTATTAATATCAGATAAAGTATATTTCAAAACAAGAAAAATTACAAGAGAAAGAAAATGTCAATCCAAAAATAACATTACAATCCTAAATGTGTGTGAACTAGCAGTAGTGTGATAAGTCATGTGAATCAAAATGTAAAAACTTAAAGGAGAAATAAACAAAACCAAAATTATATCTGACAACTCTCAAATGCCTACCTTAACAACTGAAAGAAAATATAAAGAATATAGGTTATCAAATTTAGAATAATTATAGTGATAAAACCTGCTCTCTGACTATACAAATGGGGAAACATGACTGGCAGTTAAGAAGGAAAAGATAATAGCAAAGTCTCCTAAGAGTTGAAAATTAGATAATACTTTCCAAAATGATCCAAGTAATGCCTCTAACAAAACTGAGAATACGTTCAAGTGAACAAAGTGAAAACACAAAATATCCAAACTTATAAGACAGAGCCAAAACAGTGGAATAGAGGAAGATCCATAGCACTAAATGCTTACATAAGGAAAGTGGAAAAGCTTTAAATCAATAATTTAAGCTCCAGTTCAAAAACCTGGGAAAGGAATTTCAAGTAAAGTCAGAGGAAAAGGAGCAAAATTATAATTAAAGATAACAGCAGCTGGGCGCTGATGGCTCACACCTATAATCCTAGCTACTCAGGAGGCAGAGATCAAGAAGATTGTGGTTTGAAGCTAGCCCCAAGAAATATTTCATAACACTCTATCTCAAAAAAACTCATCACAAAAAAGGGCTGGTGGAGTGGCTCAAGATGTTAGTCCCTTAGTTCAAACCCTAGTACCGCCTGAAAAAAAAGGTAACAGCAGAAATCAATTAAATTGAAAAATAGAAACCCATATAGAAATTAAATGAAACAAAAAAGTTTTTCTTTGAAGACAAACAAAAATGGTAAAAGTGTTCATGTTTTTCTGGTTCTCCAGCAGGCAGCTAGGCAGTGCCTGTCATCATAATAGCTCTCCAAACTCCAAGAATGAAATCCATAGTAACAAAAGGCAAGCATGAACATATGGAATTTAGTAAAGCAAGCAAGAAGAAAAGAAGCAAATCCCTCACCAGGTGAGAGGTATCTCCATAAAGGGTTGCCAGCAAAGTAGCAGAGTCTAGGGCTTGCTTTACTTTTATGTGAATGAGGTACATGAAGGGTGCTAGTTCATTGGCTTAATGCCAACACAGTACATGCAGATTGAAGAGGTATACTCTCCTTGTTAGCATCAAAGGCAGCCCACAGTTCCCATTTAGGTCAATCTTGACTTTCCTCCTCCTTTCTTATACCCCACCACTTCCTCAGGTCAGGGAGAGGTCACCAGGAATAAGTTGTTATTGTGTCTGTTACACCATATTGTTGGTCACACTGAAGTTTTCCAGGAACCACTGTGGCATTTCACCTGTTGTTGGCTATCAAACTTTTCTACCTGTTCATATTTCCTTACAACATCCAGTAGGACTGATAAAGACAAAAAGAGAGGATCCATGAATCACCAGCATCACACAGGAAATGGAGGATACCACTACAGTCACTGTAGACAACAGAAGGATGATAACAGAATACTGCACAAACGCTGCACACATAAATTTGGTTACTTAAAAAAAAATCAATCCCTGAGGAAACAAAAACTATCACAAATTATTCAATACAAAATTTGTTAGGTCCTTGGCATTCTTGGGGCAGGCGGAAGGTCCTGAGGCTAGCACCGAAACCAGATCCCCTGATTTATGACCACTTGTTTCTCCCCTGCTTGTTTCTCTGATTGTTTCTTGGCTTGCAGAACAACTCAGGAACTTACAGTTACTCAACTACCCAGGCATGGTGACCTGTTACATCTGGTGGTTACAGATAATTGAGACCAGAGACTCTCCATTCCCCATGGCTTGGCCCTTCCTATAATGCCCACTACCCATTTTCAGCCAAGCCATTTCACTCTGAATCCAAAAAGAGTGACAACCCTGTGGTCTGGTTCCAATAAATCTTTCTTTTCCACATGTGGCATGGTCTTTACTTGGCAGTACCTTATATCTGGTGCTGAAACCTGGGAGAGGTTAACAGGATGCTCTGGCCTGGGGCTGGTCCCTTGGCCTTTGTGTTCTGCCCTCTCTCAAACGCAGACTGCTGAATTGACCCCATGTGCCTCCAGACTGTGGATTTCTGACCTTACTGCCTTGCTGGCTTTCCTATCCATCATTAGCTTCTCTCTTCCACTGCTCTCCACCCAACCTACTCCTCTCCTCAGACTCAGTAAGTGTCACCCTCCCTCAGGGCTGCCTGCTCTCTCTCTCTCTCTTTCTCTGGTCTCAGAAGTCACAGGCACCATGCCAGTCATGACCCCTACCCTCTCTTGGGGCACCCTTCTGCTTAGCACAGGATGCCTGGTTAACTGGTTGGGCATTCTCTGTCAGATGGCAACCCAGGCCAGGGACACCCACCCTTAGGAACCTGCTCAGGTGACACTCTCCTTCCCTTTCTCTCTTTCTTTTGCTCTTTCTCTCTGTTTTCCTTTCTTCCACTCAAGGTAAGAGCTTGACAGCCCCTCCAGCTTACTATGATCAAACAGCAATCAGATAATTCTGCTCTCCTTGCCTGAGTCATGTAAATGAGGCTAGCTCTTGACCTCGATCTATATTGGCTTGAAGGGTAAACTCACCAAGGCACCTCTCTCTCTCTCTCTCTCTCTCTCTTATTATTATTATTATTCATTATGGGGACCTCCCACTCTACATTAGATGCATCCACTGGGATGTCTTCTCCGCACCCTCCCCCTTGGTCTCCAAGACAATATAAAACCTAAGCGACTGATTTTCACACACTTCTAGACTTTGACAATTTCTGCCATTGCAATGGCAAGTGATCCAAAATTCCATTCATCCAAGCTTTCCTTTCTCTCTGCTCTTGATCCTCCCTGCTCCTGATCCTCCCTGCTCCAATCTTGTAATAGTGTTCAAATCCTCCTTGTCAGCAACAAACCCCTTCAAAGTCTGTGTCTCTCCCTTCCACTGAACCCCCTTCAGAAGACTCTTCTCTTACTTGTGACCTCACGGGCACTATCTGCCCACCTCTCAACTCCTCCTGCCAATCCTCTACATCAATCTCTTCTCCCACCGTATCCTCCCATGACTCAGACCCCCTTTCTTCCAGTCTTGCTGGCTCTCCCAAACATCCACCATCCTATTCCCCTTCTATAGTAGTCACAATTGACCCTGAATATTGGCTCCTCAGGGACCAACACTGCCAGCATTGCCCTCAGCCCCTGCTACACCCTCACCCTTCTCCTCCCCACCTGCATCCCATACCTGCTCCCATACCTCCTCCCATGTATGCCCAGCCCATCTATACCCACTCCAGGAGGTGGCAGGAGCTGATGGCATTATCAGCTCCTCAAACTGAAAAGAGACTTACCTCCTTCTCTAATGACTCAGCCTCCTATATTAAAGAATTTAAACACCAAACCCAAGCACATGATATGATTTGGCATGAGACTCATCTTCCAAGGATGAAATAATTATTCTCAACTCTAATTTTATTTCCCAATCCTTCCCTGGTATTCAAAGAAAACTTAAACAGGCAGAGGATGGCCTTCAAACCCCCCAAGGAGATCTTCTGAAAATGGAATTAAGGTATTTAATAGCTGAGATGAGGCCTAATACCAGTGAAAGTCCCAGCTCTTGACGGTTGCCCTAAGGCCACCTCCTCCAACTTCGAGATGGGCCAAACAACAACGCACCCCTACATGGGCCTGCTTCAAGTGCAACCAGAAAAGACATTGGGCAAAAAAACTGCTCTTCACCTTGCCCACTGCCAGGACCCTGTCCACGATGTGGCCAGAGTGGACACTGGGGGACAACTGCCCCTGTTTGTCTCTGCAAGGTAGGTCAGTCTCTCACTCCCACTTCAACAGAGGTCCTCATGGACCTCTTGGGCCTGGACGCAGAAGATTAATGCAGCCCTGGGACCTTGGCCCCCTTCAAGATCACCTCAGAGGAGCCCAGGGTAACTGTCCAAGTAGTAGGTATGCCTCAATCACCTACTTGGTGTTACCTGACTTTTCAGGTAAGCTTTATCCTTCACAGATCTCCATGGTGGGGGTGGACAGTCTCATGGACCAGCCAAAAAGGAAAGACAGTTTTATTTAAATTTAAAATTTTTATAAAAGTTAATTTTAAAATACAAATTACAAAGTAAACAACTGGAAAGGATATAGATAAGTAAACTTCAATGTGTAATAAAGTTAAAGTTGACTATAATCTAAAGTTGCCCAAAAGATTTTTAAGATCATGTCAAACTAAAATCAAATTCTCTATGTCTATACAATAGCAAGATTATCTTAATACTGTTCTGCTCTGAGTGACAGCTACAAAAATGTATTATAGGAAAGCATTTTACCAAAGTAATTGCTTGTTTTCTCTGTTGATTTTGTCAAGCTTTAAGTACTACTAATCAGAGTTCAGTTACATATTTGCTCATGCAAAGGTCTCTTAAATGACCATCTTATAACTGTGCTCTGTGTCTGTACTTTATTTAAATATGCTACAAACATTTACAGAGTTAAAAGTGTCAGTTTATGTAAAATAATGAGCTAAAGTTCTCTTTTATCCAAAAGTGCTATATTTAACCTGCATTCTGACAGTCAGCCTCTATTTGCCTTTAAAGGTCCCACAAATGCTTCATAGCAACTAACCTGGTCAGTTTTGCACAAGAATTTAAAGACAGCCCTCATCTTTGTGGACAGGCCCTAACCATAGACTTATTAGATTGCCACTACCCAGAGGCCACCCTTCTTCAATATGTTGATGACTTACATCTGTGCACAGCCACAGAGCCCCTCATCTGCAGGGTGACTGAGTCCTTTTTAAAATTTTCTGGATTCCAGGAATATAAACTTTCTAAGGAGAAGGCTTAATTATGTCTCCCTCAGATCACCTATCTAGGTGTGGTCTTAAAGGGACAGACTCACTCCCTGAATCATGAATGAATCAACCCAATCCTCCGTTTCCCACTCCCCCATACCATAAAAGCAGCTTAAATCCTTCTTGGGAGTTACAGGATTTTGCAGAATCTCGATACATAGATATGCAGCCTCTCTATGAGGCTGCAAGGGGCCCTCTAACTGAACCCCTTGACCTAGACAAACCCATTAAAACTCCCTTTCTTAAACTTCAACAAACCCTCCTTCAGGCCCCTGCTCTCTCTCTCTCCCAAACTTAGATGACCTTTTCAAGTTATATGTCACCGAGAGGGAAGGAATGGCATTGGGAGTGTTAAGACAGATGAAGGGTCCCACCTTCACCCCTTGTAGCCTACTTATCCAAACAGCTTGACCCCATTGTCAAGGGCTGGCAGCCTCACCTGCATGCTTTGGCTGCGGTGGCCCTATTAGCTCAGGAATCCTCCAAACTCACTTTTGGGAAGCCCACCACTGTCCTGTCCCCCCACTTGCTGACTGACCTCCAGTCTCACTGGTGCCTTTCCAATCTGTCTCCCTCAAGACTACAACTCTTCCACCTCACTTTTATAGAAAACCTTATTGTTACTTTACAAGCCTACCCTCCCCTTAATCCTGCCACCCTATTTCCTGATGTCACAACCTTGGAACACTCTTGCCTGGAATCCTTAGAGACCCTAATTTACTGTCAACTCCACCTATCAAGCTCACCTCTGCCCAACCCAGACATTTCTTGGTTTATAAATGGCAGTTCCTCACTGGATTCCACAGGCAGAAGACAAGCAGGCTATGCTATAGTGTCCCTCACAGATGTTATTGAATCCAGTCCTCTCCCATGGGGTAACACCTCTCAAATGGCAGAACTGATTGCTCTAACCAGAGCCCTTACCTTAGCTGAGGGTAAGACAGCCAACATCTTTACTGACTCTAAATATACTTACAACATTATACAACAACATGCTTCTCTCTTGGAGGAAAGGAATTTTCTCACCACAAAGGGCACACCCATCACCAACAGGTCTCTAATTCTTAAACTGCTAAAAACCTCTTACCTTCCCACAAAAGAAGCAGTAATCCATTGCAAGGGACACCAAACAGAAACTACAGACACTGCCCAGGGCAATGCCTTTGGCTGACAGAGAGGCAAAAAGGGTTAGTGCACAGACTCCCCCCATAGCCCTTTATATAACTACTCCTAAGATTAAACCCTACTTATACATCAGAAGATCAAAACAGACTTATAAATCTAGGAGCCATGCCAGATTTACAAGGATGGTTCCTTTTAAATGGAAAACATGTTCTCCCCAACACACAAGCAGAGAGGGTTCTAAAGGCCATTCACAAAACCATTCATATTGGCACTAAGCTCCTTCTCTGCTTTCTTCAGACTTCATTCTTTCATTCTTGTCTCCCATCTCTCATAAAAAGGATTACCCAAGAATGCCTCACCTGTGCCCAGGTTTTCCCCTGAGGTGGCCTGAGAACACCCCCTTCCTTCTCTGATCACCAGCTCTGGGGCTCCATACTGGGGAAAGACTGGCAGATTGGTTTTACCCATATGCCAGCCATAAAAAACTTAAATATTTATTAACCTTGGTTGACAGCTTTTCTAGATGAGTTGAGGCTTTTCCTACTATGGGCAAGTCAGCAGACATACTATCTAGCCACTTAATCAATGACATTATCCCTCACTTTGGATTGCCTTGGAAAAACCATCAGCCTGAATTTTAACATCATCACATTAACAACTCTCATAAAATAGGAATACAGGGAATACAGGGAATAATCCTAACAAGGAAATTCTTTTAAAAAAAATCTATACCTAAGTGTATAGCTAATGATTGAAGAAGAAATTCATCTCCTACAAGGTCAAAAGCATAGCAATGGTGGGTGCTCTCACCACTTATATTCAGAGTTGTAGTCTCTGCAATAAGGCAGTAAGACAAAGAAAGAAAATAATGACACATATTCTGAAGAGGACGTGATAATTTATGTCAAAAATCTAAAGTAATCTATAACACCAAAACTTCCAAAAACTAATATCCATGTTCGGCAATAAGGCAGCATACTAGAAAAGCATACAAAATTAAAATGTAAATCAATAAAGTAGCAATGCAAACAGGAAGCAGAAAATTTTAAGTGCAATACAATTTACAATTGCCATTATAAGTCAAATAAGTATAAGTCTAATAAGAGATATTCAGGACTTGTTGGATAAAAGCTACAAAGTGCCAATTAAATAAAATTTTAAAGGTGTAAATAAATGACAAGAGAAACTTTGACTATGTACTAGAACACAAAAAAAAATAATGTGCCAATTCTCCTGGAAATAGATATGAAAGGAGTTAGCTTGGGATGTAGGTAATTAAGCTGGGGGCCATGAAGTGGAAGTGACACAGGTCAAAGATCAGCAAGAAAACAAAGAGGTACCCAGACATACTGGTTCAGCAAGGAAACAAAGAGAGTGCTGACCTGGATGCACACAAATCTTTAAGAATATGGGTATAGGATAGAGAGAGGGAAGGAGGAAATCCCTTGAAACAATGTCCCTCATGCCAGATCTTTGCATCAAAGCCATATAAGGAATCCTTTAAACAGAGCAATCAGATAGTTCCAAACTTCATCCCAGACTCATGCAAGGAATTGTTTCAAATACATCTACCAGAAAGACCCATGCATACATCCACCTATCAGAAAGATCCACAAGTCCCAAGACATGGATAGCACACCAAAATTAGCATAAATACCCCTACACAGCTTGTCTGCTGTGCCTCAGATCACTTTCCTCCAGCCCCTCCCATGTGGGGTCTCTACTCTTTTCATCCCTTTAATAATATCCTGTAGCTTTGCATCTACTCAGCTTTGATGTCTGAACTCTTCATTCTTCACCAACTCTCAGACCTTAACCTGGTCCATACCTGATACCTGTATCAGTTACTTGAAATACCAGCTAATCAGGAGGTAGAGGCAGGACAAGCTTGAGTTCAAGTCCAGCCCAGACAAGAAACTATCTCAAATACAAAAACAAAAGGGCTGGGGACATGATTCAAGTTGTACAATACATGTCTAGCATGCAAGACCTAGGTTTAATCCACAATACTAAGAATAAAAGAGAAGAAAGAAAGAAAGGAAGGAAGGAAGGAAGGAAGGAAGGAAGGAAGGAAGGAAGGAAGGAAGGAAGGAAGGAAAGAAGGAAGGAAGGAAGGAAAGAGAAAGAAAGAAAAAGAAAGAAAAAGAAAAGTCAACAAGTTCGAACACGGTGGTGAAAAATATGTTGGGACTATCTGATGAGGATTTCAAAGCATTCATCATAAAATAATGTCAAGGAAAAATTATAAACATGCTCAAAATAAATTTTAAAAGAGATGCAGCTTACCAAAGAAAGAAGATACAAAGGACCAATGGAAATTATAGAACAGATATGTAAAGTTCAAATAGTGAGCTCAATAGCAGGATAAAGGGAACCAAGGAAATCATCAGTGAGATTGAATAGAAATTACTATATGTGAATAAAACAGACTGAAAAATTGATGGACAGAACCCCAAGAACCTGTGGGACTATAACAAAAAAAAAATCTGAGTCACTGGAGTCACATAAGGAGAAAAGAGAGTGGGTACAGTAAACTTTCCTCCTCTTGAGTTTCTCAATTTATGATTGAGAGTTAGAGCAAAAATTAAACATCACTACATGCCCATCAAAACAACAAAAATAGGAAAAATGGCAATATCAACTTCAGAGGATGTGGAGAAATTGCATCACTTTCATGTTGCTAGTATGAACATAAAATAGTACAGCAACTCTGGAAATCAGTTTGTCACTGTTTGCTAAAACTAAACATGAAATTGCTATTTGGCCTAGCAATTGTACTGCAACAATGAAAATTTATGTTCACACAAAAGCAAGATACACCACTATTCTTAGTTCTTTTCATAGTAGCCATAAATAGAAAGAAGCTCTACAACGAGTGAATGGTTGACTACTGGTGTGGCTGAAGCAGTAGAGCACCTTCTTTATAAGTGCAAATTCCTGAGTTCAAACCCCAATTCCACTCCCCACACAAAACCAAGAGAATGATGAAACAAGCTGTTATATGTAACATCATGGAATACTACTCAGCCATAAAAAGAAAGGGAATATCGATACACACACCTGGGTGAATCCCCAGGAAATCATGCTAAGTGAAAAAAAATCAATTCCAAAAGGTTACATAATGTATGATTTCATATATATATATAATCCTCAAAAATGACAAAATTTTAGAGATTCAATAAATAGCATATTACATGAACAGCCAGCTACATCAAGAGAAACAAAACTAATGTCCCAAAGGAGAATCAGACACATTGAGGTAAAAATAGAGTCCCATTCTAAATCACTGTAGAAAAGATATATTATCAATAAATTAACTTTGAACAAGAGATTAGCCATGAAGAAAAAAAATCTTAAAACAATTCATGACATCATTAGTCAAAAATAAAGTACAGATAAGAAAAAACAAAGTTCAGATAAGAATAAAGCTATGTAAGTAAAAGAAATGAGGGGATACTTTTTGTAAATTCTTGGTGGGGGGCAGCTCTCTGAGAATGCAGAACTGTAGTAATGTCTTGCCAAGCATGCATGAGACTCTGGGTTCTAACTGCAATACACAAATTCTAGATGGAGAAGGATTTCTAACTATAAATAAAACCCAGAAGTAAAAAAATAGGAAATACTTTTTAAATTTTAGTCCATAAATATTTCTTCATGGCAAAAATTCAGATTAATAAAATCAAATTTAAACAATTAGAAAATATTATTTCTCACATATAATAATATTTAACCCTTTTGTCTTTAAAATACAAAATGCTCTCATTATTACTTGATGGGCCCCAGCTGGTCGTGCTACTTTGGAAATGGTAGAAACATTAGGAAGCAGGACCTAGCTTGAGGAAGTAGGTCACGGAGGGCATTACTGAAGGTTCTACCTAGTACACAGTACCTTTGTCACTCGCTACTTCCTGGCCACCATGAGGTGAACAATCTTTGCCCAACACTCCCACCACCAAAATGCACTGCTTCACTAAAGGCTCAGAAACACAGAGGCAAGTGACCATGAGCTCAGTCCTCAGAAACAGTGAGCAAATATAAATAAGGGCCCCTGTGAAGTAGTTTAAGTCAGGTACTTGGTCACCTAATGCAAAAGTCACTAATAAAGAAAATTAGCCCCTAAGAAGTGGGGCCATTGCTGAGATTACACCTGACAATGTGGATCAGGAGCCTTTGGACCTGTTTCAAAGGAGGAATTTGTAAGACTTTGGAGAAAACCTGGAATTCTGGAAACAGAGCTAAATAGGTGATTCTTGTGGAGACCAGAAGACCAGAATGCCAATAAAAATGTTGATAGCAAAGACTGTGGTTATGTGGTCTCCAATGAGAACAAGAACTCTACTAGGGTTTGGAGTCAAGGTCATTTTGTTATATTGTGGCAAGAAACCTGTCTTATTTCATCCTAACTTTTGAGAGAGGCTGTGTTTACTGCTGATGGATGGATTAATCTGGCAGAGAAAATTTCGACATATCTCAGTATTCAGGCTGTGGCATGAATATTGCTGACTGCTTTAGCTGAACTTACAGTGACAATTGGGAGCAAAAAGCAAGGCAGAAAGATGTGAAAAAAATTGCAGTTTGGGCAGAAAAACCAGCATAAAGTTGGGGCTAATGAAGGCATGGCTTCTGAAGAGATGGGAACCACTAAAAAGTGTGAAGTACTTTGCATTGGGACAATAGAAAAATGCCTTAAAATCATCTTAGGAATTGACCAGACAGCACCCATCTCAGGCTAGGAGTATGAAGAATAAAGTCTCGAAAACTTTCCCCTGTGAAGAGTCTGCCTTTGGGGTGCCCTGCTTGAACATGGCCTCCTAGAAAGCTGTTTCTCAGGGATTGGTTTCACCACGCTCAGCCACTCAGGCACTCATAGGTCAATGTAGCTATGATTTAAGGGAATCTGGTTGCCTACTCTTCAAGCTGACAGAAAATCTTGGTATTGTCCATGTGGTCTTGGTTTTGCAGACATGAAAAATGCAAGAGTTTGGAGTAATGGAATCTTCTACCCAGATTATAAAGGTAAACCCGAGAGACTAGGCAATGTGTGGCAGGATCAGAGTACCTGCAGACAACCCATGAGAGGGTGATGCATGATGCAATGGGGGTGAAGCCAAAGGTTCAATTGAGATTGCGGGAAGTTGGAGATGCCAGGAACATGGAATATCTGTTGAGGGAAGCTGCAAATAGCAAGTAGAGCCAAACTGAGAGAGAGAGAGAGAGAGAGAGAGAGAGAGAGAGAGAGAGAGAGACCATGTGTGCTGGAAGTGCCCTCTCCTTTGGAGCTCAACATGATAGGTGATGGATTTAATGTTTGACCCACTGGAATTTGGTCTTGCTTGGTACAGTCCTTCCTTGTTATTCTGCTATTCCTCCCTTTTGCAATGGAAGTGTTTACTCTGTGCCATTGCATCATGGGAATATATAACTCATTTTTTTATTGTTCAAGGTCTCAGCTAAGAGTTTGCATTTAGTCTCAGAGGAAACATTGCACTTGAAATTTTGAGCAATACTGGAATTGCTAAAACTTTGGGAACCCTTAGAGATGCATTTTGTGTTATGGGATGGCCATAAGCCTTTAGTAACAAAGACAGAATATTATGGTTTGAATGTGAAGTGTCCTCACAGGCTCATGTGCTGAATGTGTACTCATCTGGGGACATGACTTTAGAAACTTTAAGAGGTGAGACCTAGCTGGAAGAAGTAGGTCACTGCCTTTGAAGGTTCCACTGGTTCCTGAGCCTGGAGGCAAAAGGGTGCTTTGCTTTTTTCTTAGGCTGTCTGGCAAAATGCAGATTTGCAGCAGATTGTTTTGAAGCCCTCAATTTGTCTCCTCTAATTAAGATTTTTCCTGGGTAGGCCAGACTTGAAAGTCTGAATACTTTGAGGTATCCTCCTAAGGAATAACCTGTCTAAACCTTGCTCTGCTGTACTTAGCAGCAGGGTCCCAGTGATGTGTGGGTTTTGGAGCGAGGAGTAAATGGGCCCTTCCAGAGCCACTGGAACAAGGTCACTGGGCTGAGACTAGGTGGGGTACCCAAACAGCCACACATCCTAGCTTTGATTTTTCTGAAGAGACATAGACCTGTTCTTAACCTGGGAGTGCCATGAATATCAGTCTTTGAATCAGGTGTCATGAATATCAGCCAAGCAAGTGAAGGTAGAGGATACAGTTTGCACAACAGAGAGACAACAGTATGGTCTGCTTCAGAATACAAAGCAGTGCCAGGGGTGACAGAAAATAAATGGATAGGTGAAATTCACAGTGAACGACAAAGAGTAAACAAAAATGACCAGTTTACTTTATGGTTTTTTTCTGTCTTCTCTCTTTTCTTGATGAAATTTTGCCTGAAATTTGCATTCAGGTAGCTCTTTAAGGTACTTCTTAAGATTGTAACAATATTTCAAGTACTTCTTTAAAAATAAAATATAGGTTTTTTTGAAAGTAAAATTTTCCTCTTCCATGCAACAGGATTTCAAAATCCTAACCTGATACTCAGCTGACACACAAATCATAGTTCAGGAATTCTTCATTCATTAATTTGAAAACCTCTTGTAGATATGTGAAAAGGAAAAAAAATACTGTTGAAGTTTACATTCCAGCCACCAAATGATTACTACAGAGGAAGGATTTAATGAATTTGAGGCTTTTAAGCTGAGGCGAACTATAGTGAATACACGATTGAAATGCTGAAGTAAAACTGTTATACCTGAATTACATAGAGAAAATTGCAACATTTATTAATCTTTTTTCTAAACAAATGAAGTAACTATTTGGTTATGATGAATTAACTAAAATGTGTTTAGAGGTTAAATAAAACTATCTGAAAGACCCACATTAGAACAAATCATGAGTTTTCTTTTCTTAACTTTTTGTGGCCCAAAATTAGACTTTAAGGGGTGAAAAATTTTCAGACACCAAAACTCAAATATGCTCTTCCTAATTTATTGATTAAGCTCTTGAGTATAGTTCTAGGAAGATAATTCTTTTATCAAAAACTGCAGAAGAATCCTTATATTAATTGCAAAGTTTTTATCTATTTCGCATTTAAGGAGGGGGGAAATCACAGGATAAAACTTACCTTATTAGTTTAGAAAATTACTTCAAAGGTGGGAGATACCTGTGAAGTCATGCATCACAAGATTTGAAGTAGTCACAAGAACCGTGAGAGATGATAAGTTATTTCCCCTGCCTGGTACTGAGCAGGGTGATTTGGGGCAATTCATAAGCATCCTTGGGGATGTTAAGAAAAGAGGGCAGAAACCCCAAGCCCCATTGCTGTCTTTGGGGAACTGGTGCACTATGTAAAGAGTGGTAGATAGCACTAGATAATTTTTCTGTCCAAAAACGTTTACAAACCTCCTCTTCAGGACTCCAAAAGCCAACTTCTGAGTCCTTTCCTAACTGTGCCAGTCAAAGCAGCCCTATCTACAATTTTACCCTGCCTTGTTTTATTTCCCTCACAACATCTATTGCTACCGGAACATATTATATATTTTTCTGTATTGTGTGCCTCTTTTCAAAGATTTTCAAATATTCTACAGGTAGCTAATGCCACTGTGATTATATTAGCATTCAAGAAAATGCATACATTTTTGTTGTATTGTGGGCTCTGTGATCTTCCCTCATGAATGAAATCTTGGGCAGGCAATGGGGAGAGTCCTCTGGGTCTCTGGTGTGCTGAGGGCAGAGTCCCCGCATCCAGAATACAGTAGTCCTGATGGAGATCTTGATTGTCAGAATCAACTATGAGAGCTGAAGAAAAAGGTAGAACCACAAAGCTCAGAGAATAGCATGCAAAGATGAGCTGTAAAAGGCTTGTCTGTATCTTAGGTTGTCTATATAATCAAAGTGGAGAAACACTATATAGATAGCTTAAATCAGTGAACTTGATAAACTAAAAAAAAAACAGCCTTCTACAATTAACTTTTTGCCTTTATGTTTTTTCAAATATTTAAAATATCAGTTGTATTTCAAGTTTGTCTTATTTGGAAAAGCCATCAAAACCGCTGTTTTAACCAGAGAATCTATGAATTGCATTATTATATTTTTTTATCCATTTAGTAGTAAGTTAAGGTTTCTAATGAGAAGGAAGGAGAAAAATAAGGAAGTGTCAATGACCTGAAAGTCACCCTATGTTGTACGTGCAAAATGTACCCTCTTGGTTGCAAAATATTGAGCAAAATCATTAAGCAAGTACACCGCAGAATGTGCTAAATGTACTCCCCTGCTTGCTAAAAGTTGAGCAAGCCCAAGAAGTACGTGCAAGATGTGCCCTGCTTGCTTGCCAAATGACCAATTATGCCAGTCACTGTGGTCTATATAAGGTTTCCCCCTCAGAGGCTCGGGGTCTTGCTTTCCTAACCGGTCCTGCGTGTCCGAGTGGAAGCTTGACCCTGGCTAGCCAGTCCAATAAACTCTGCTTTGTTGATTGCATTCACGCCTGGCCTTCTGTCTCTCGGGGGAATAGGACTCCAGGTCCTAACATTTGGAGGCCCCAGCGAGATTTCATTTTCTCGAGAGACAGAACCTGCCTGCGAGAAAGCAGGGGCAATCTCAAGTCCTAGGCATTTGGGAGGGTCCCAGACCCTCATTGGGGATTCGACAATCCCCAGGGAGATTCGTCCTGGGAATCTCAGGGAGGACCACAGGGTCCTTTCCGGGAGAGGCTTTCCTCTCATTTGGGCTCGAGCATTCCAGGAACCCTGGCGCATGCCAGGTGATTTGGGAGGGTCCCAGACCCTCATTTGGGGGATTTGGCCAACCCCCAGGGAGATTCGTCCTGGGAATCTCAGGGAGGACCACAGGGTCCTTTCCGGGAGAGGCTTTCCTCTCATTTGGGCTCGAGCATTCCAGGAACCATTTTAGAAACCCTGGCGCCAGGTGAAGAACTAATTGAGCTAGTCGATCGACCACCCGTCAAGTGGACGCCTTTCGGCCTGACATCCCAGTTGGACGGTGAGGAGGTTGAATGGGGTGCGCACCAGTGTGAGAGAAGGACCGGTCCGAGCGAGTGCTGGAGAGTGTTGTGTGTGTGTGGAATTATTGTTGCCTTTACCCTTTTTGTTCTATCTCTCTTGGTGTTTGAGTCTCCTTCCACAATGGGACAGGGACAAACAACCCCAAAGTCTCTGATCCTTTCTCATTTTCCAGAAGTTAAAGAAAGGGCCTTAAATGCGGGTCTGGTCATCAAGAAAAGTAAGTTCAACACCTTTTGTTCTGCAGAGTGGCCCACTTTTGGAGTTAGATGGCCCATTCAAGGTTCCCTATCCTTGGATTTAATTACTAAGGTTAAAGAAGTCATTAATCGACCAGGCAGATGGGGCCACCCAGACCAAGTTCCATACATACTAGTCTGGGAAGATTTGGCAAGAGACCCCCCTCCTTGGTTAACAGCCTCCCTGACATACCCTTCCAGTTCGACTCCCAGGGCTAAAACCTCAGTCACGCCCGCCTTGGTCATAAAGGAAGAGGAGAAACTTCCTCTTCCCACTTTGACCAGTCCTCAAATTAGGGCATCTCCTTCACCATCTCCGGTCTTACCAGAGAGCTCCCCCTTTTACCCCTCCCTCGCAGGGGCAGAGGAAGATCGGCCGCCTCCATACGTGACTCCCCCTGGTCAAGCCAGTGCCCCTGCGGAGGAAGTTTCCTCATCCTCCTCGGTGGGACTGGCAGCAGGGGGAGGAATGGGTCGAATACTTCGCCCCCGAGGGATCCGGGAAAGGGAGGGGGAAGACGGGCACCCCTCATCGACACAGGGGGAGAAAACTGTCCCCACACTTCCAGTCCGGA
This sequence comes from Castor canadensis, assembly GCF_047511655.1. NCBI lineage: Eukaryota > Metazoa > Chordata > Mammalia > Rodentia > Castoridae > Castor > Castor canadensis. The sequence continues at coordinate 110,012,156 of NC_133388.1, forward strand.
TGATGGGTCAAGGGGGACCGGGAGGAGGGCAACAGTTTCAGTACTGGCCCTTCTCCTCCAGTGATCTATATAACTGGAGGACGCAGAACCCGCCCTTTTTTGAAGACCCCAAATGTCTCATAGGTTCCTGGAATCCATTATGCATACACACCGTCCCACTTGGGATGACTGTCATCAGCTGCTCAATACTCTTTTTACGACGGAGGAACGAGAGCGCATCCTCAACGAAGCAAGGAAAAACGTCTTGGGGGATAATGGGAGACCCACAACTCTCCAACCGGCCATAGACGAGGCTTTTCCCCTACGCCGCCCTGATTGGGATTTCGGGACCGCAGAAGGTAGGGAGCGTCTTCGGATCTACCGCCAGACTCTTATGGCCGGTCTCCGAGCGGCCGCTAAAAGGCCCACAAATTTTACAAAAGTGAAAGCAGTCATTCAAGGGGAAAACGAAAGCCCGGCCGGTTTCTTAGAGCGCCTCTATGAGGCATACCGTCAGTACACCCCTATTGACCCAGAGGCGGACCTCCACCGGTCTGCTGTGGTACTCTCATTCATTAATCAGGCCGCCCCAAACATTAGGAGAAAACTCAATAAACAGAAAAACTTAGGGGAGATGACTATAAGGGAAATGCTACAGATAGCAGAAAAGGTCTTTACCGCTAGGGAAACTCCAGAAGAGAGGGAGGAGAGACAAAGAAGGGAAGACAGGGAGGCCCAGGAAAAATTGAGAAAGGAGGACCGGGAGTTCCATACTAAGGAAAACCGAAAGCAACAGAGAGAAATGGCTCATATTTTCCTAGCGGGCGCCCAAGAGCTCTGCGACTCTGATGTACCCGGAGTCCCAAGGAGGACTTGAGTCCCATACCCCTGGAATTTGCACCATCCTGCACCACCGCACCCGAAGCCCTGCGCTTGCAGCCCCCTGAGGATCTGGAGTCCCGCGTCCCCTCGGCAGTGGCGGAAGCCTCCACAGTCCAGGCTGCCTGACTGGGTGGAGAGCCTCGCCTTCCTCCGCTCCGCCCGCGCCATGGCTGCCCCCGACCTGTCCACCAACCTCCAGGAAGAAGCCACCTGCGCCATCTGCCTAGACTATTTTACGGACCCGGTGATGACAGACTGCGGACACAACTTCTGTCGCAAATGCATCCGGCGCTGCTGGGGCCAGCCCGAGGGCCCTTATGCTTGCCCTGAGTGTCGCGAGCTGTCCCCGCAAAAAAACCTGAGACCCAACCGTCCGCTCGCCAAGATGGCTGAGATGGCTCGGCGCCTGCACCCGCCATCGCCAGTCCCTCAGGGCTTGTGCGCAGCGCACCGCGAGCCACTGGCTTCCTTTTGCGGCGACGAGCTGCGCCTGCTGTGTGCCTCCTGCGAGCGCTCAGGGGAACACTGGGCGCACCGTGTACGCCCGCTGCAGGACGCGGCTGACGACCTCAAGGGGAGGCTGGAGAAGTCACTGGAGCACCTGCGAAAACAAATGGAGGATACACTGCTGTTCCAAGCCCAGGCTGAGGAGACCTGTGCCTTGTGGCAAAAAAAATGATAGAGAGTCAGAGGCAAAATGTGCTGGGTGAGTTCGAGCGACTACATCGTCTGCTGGCCGAGAAAGAGCAAAAGCTGCTGCAGAAGCTAGAGGAGGAAGAGCTAGAGGTGCTGCCCCGGCTGCATGAGAGTGCCACAAGACTTGGCCAGCAGAGCGCCCAACTAGCTACACTCATTGCTAAACTTGAAGGCCGCTGCCAACTGCCAGCGCTGGGGCTGCTGCAGGACATTAAGGACTCCCTACACAGGGTTCAGGACGTGAAGCTGCAACCTCCAGAGATGGTACCTATGGAGCTGAGGACCGTGTGCAGGGTCCCAGGGCTGATGGAGACCCTGCAGAGGTTTCGAGGGGATATGACCTTGGACCCAGACACTGCCAACCCTGAGCTGGTCCTGTCTGAGGACAGAAGGAGTATGCAGCGGGGTGAGCAGCGGCAGGCCCTACCAGACAGTCCTGAGCGCTTTGACCCTGGCCCCCGCGTACTAGGCAAGGAACGCTTCACCTCGGGCCGCCATTACTGGGAAGTAGAAGTTGGTGACCGTGCCAGCTGGGCCCTGGGTGTTTACAGAGAAAATGTCAACCGGAAAGAGAAGGGAGGGGCACCATACAGGTACTCGGGAACGGGGGAGGGCTCCAGGAAAAAGTTGGGAAGTAGATTTTACTGAGGTAAAACCGAAAAAGTTTGGGTACAAATATTTGCTGGTATTCATAGATACTTTTTCAGGCTGGGTGGAGGCTTTTCCTACAAAGAAGGAGACAAGTCAGGTAGTGGCAAAGGCTTTATTAGAGGAGATCATACCCAGATATGGGGTGCCCGAGACAATTGGGTCAGATAACGGTCCGGCTTTTGTGAGTAAGGTCCTGCAAGGACTAGCCCAGGCTATGGGGGCCAATTGGAAGCTACATTGTGAGTATAACCCCCAGAGCTCAGGGCAAGTAAAAAGAATAAATAGGACTCTAAAGGAGACCTTAGCCAAATTGGCCCTGGAGACTGGCGGTGATTGGGTGACGCTCCTTCCCTTGGCCATCTTCCGAGTCCGAAACTCCCCCTATGTTCATGGGCTAACTCCCTTTAAAATCCTGTATGGGGCTCCACCCCCCATTATTCAGAGGACCTTAAGCCCAGAACTAGGAAATCTGGCCCCAAATTACCTGACCATGTTGCAGGCTTTAGCTAAAGTGCAACAACGGATTGGGCCCTTAATTCAAGCATACCACACTGTTAAGAGGGACCCGGCTCCGGAACATGGCATAGTCCCGGGTGACATGGTATGGGTTAAAAGGCATCAGTTCAAAACCCTAGAGCCTAGATGAAAAGGACCTTATGTTGTACTGTTTACTACCCCTACCGCCCTCAAGGTTAATGGCATCGGACCTTGGATCCACCACTCCCATGTGCGTCGAGCCAATCATCTAAAACAAGAAGGGGTCAAGGAGTGGACTGTACAGCGACACCCAGACAACCCATTAAAGCTAAGGCTTTTGAGACCCCAGGAACATGCAGAGCCTTCAGGAGCAGCCACGGATGGGGTGGCTGATCGCTCTGATCTTGCTCAAGCTCTTCATCCCCATGAGAATGATTCCTCACTTTAGGCCATAAGAGAAGGGGGGAATGAGAAGGAAGGAGAAAAATAAGGAAGTGTCAATGACCTGAAAGTCACCCTATGTTGTACGTGCAAAATGTACCCTCTTGGTTGCAAAATATTGAGCAAAATCATTAAGCAAGTACACCGCAGAATGTGCTAAATGTACTCCCCTGCTTGCTAAAAGTTGAGCAAGCCCAAGAAGTACGTGCAAGATGTGCCCTGCTTGCTTGCCAAATGACCAATTATGCCAGTCACTGTGGTCTATATAAGGTTTCCCCCTCAGAGGCTCGGGGTCTTGCTTTCCTAACCGGTCCTGCGTGTCCGAGTGGAAGCTTGACCCTGGCTAGCCAGTCCAATAAACTCTGCTTTGTTGATTGCATTCACGCCTGGCCTTCTGTCTCTGGGGGAATAGGACTCCAGGTCCTAACACTAAAAAACAAAGAAAGTACTTTTAAAAAATTAGAATAATAAGTGTGCTATCAGCATGTTAAATACATACAAATGACTGCTCGAAAACCAACTCAGTCTACAGAGTGATTGGCACAACACAGTGGCTCATCACAACCAGCAGAGGACTGAACAAGGCTCTCCAGGACAGCAACTGGATTATGGTCACTGTTTTCCTGAAGGTTCTGGAAAAACAAGTCTGGAAACTGCCTCTGATTCCGCACCTCCCTCTCCAAGCAATGATAAAAATTTTTGAAGCCCTCTTCAGTGACTGAATTAGTAGACATATTCATGATGTTACCATGGATAGCTACAATGGGGAACAGCTGATCCTCCTGATCCCTCAGGTGTGCCTCATATCAAAGTCTCATTGCCCTCAGGAAGGAAGGTATGTTACCCGGAATGGTACAATACAGTTATTCCACGCATCACTGTTTCATTTCAGAAGAATTTTAAACTGAAACTCACGGACTAGCAGACACATGTCTGCTTCTCACACTTGAAAGCACAGGCTTAGAGTGGTAAAAGTACTTAAATCACCAGGTGGGTTTGTCACTTCAGGTAATCCTATAAAAAACTCATATTAAAGTCCATCAAACAAAATTGAGAGATTAAAAACAAAGGGAAATCATGAGGACAACACTGATGAGAATACAGTGAGTACCTTGCAGAGATTTTTTTGTCATCCATGAAGCTCACAGAGTCAGAGCTACTTAATGAACTAAGTGAAGAAACACTGGACTCTGTAGGAATCAAATGAAATAAAGAATCAAAAAAGTAAATAGCAGACAAACAAACACACATATCATTTATATGTAACATCCTAAGTAGCATGGTTTGAAATCACTCAGTCCTTACTCATGAATTCTTAAATTAAAAAATTGATCAAACTCTTCATCAGTGAAAAATCTTCCATAATAAGGAATAAAAAGGAACACCACATTTTCTATTACTAAGATATATTCATTTGCATGGTGGACAACTCTCTCTCTCCCTACATTCAGATGTAGAATTCAAAGTATATTATGAATGCTATCAAATTGTTTAATTTAAGTACAAAATAATGAATAATGTTGTGCTACATTAGAAATGTTATAAGATGTATGTATGTAAATCCTACAAATTATATTGAGAAATCATGAGATTATTTTAAAGGAATATTATATTGTCATATTAGACAATGCATTTTAAAGCAATAAATCTTTTGAAAGACTGCATGTGTGGAAGCATATGCCTGCAATCCCAGCACTCAGGAGCTGTGATAGAAGGATCAAAAGTTTCAGGCAAGCTAGGTACCAGTGGCTCAAGCTTATAATCCAAGCTACTTGAGAGGCTGAGAGGATTGCAGTTTGAGGCCAGCTGAGGCAAAAAGTTTATGAGACACCATCTCAACCAACAGCTGGGGATAGTGATCCACAGCTGTGATCCCAAGCTCCTAGGGAGGCAGAGATCTAGGAATAACCATTTAAGAATAAAACCAAATTAATTATCTTCTCTTTAATCTACAAGGCAAATAATGCTGTTTATTTTCTTTCTGCTAAACATTGGGAAAAGTCATTAAAGTTTCAGATTTGTATAAAACAGAACTAACAGTAGCATCACTTACCTGTTAGTAGAGGAAACAGAAGTCTTTTCAGTTTCTCCAACATAGGGGTTTGAGTAGATTCCTAGCCTCTGGCAAAGCTATTTCTACCATAGATGCAATCCACTTAGTAACATGTGCTCATTTCAAGATCCGTGGGCTTTGGAATGTTTCAGCCCCTACTGCAGAGCCCATGATTTCTCAGTGTTTCTGAGAACTTCCACTTCACTCTTCTGCCTGCATCTCTCCCAGACTCCTGTAGAAAATTTATTCTTGAAGTTGCTGCTGAGTTCACTTGTGGAGCAGTACTCAGCAGAGCCCAGGCCTTGTGTGTAAAGGGAGGATGGGGAATTACTTTTTGTCCATCAAGGCAGGAGGATATCAGAAGGTACTGCCTTTCAGCTGTGAGGAGCAGGGTACCCAGCTGCCAGTGGTGATGACAGTGGTGGTGAGGACAGCAGAGGCACCAGTGCAGTTCTGTCCTGGTGTCTGCAGTCCAGTCCAGAGACGCTTTCCATCCCCTCCTGTAGTGTAAGGGATCAGAGCCCTCAGCCCCACCCCAGGCTGCACTTTCCTCCACCACTGAATCTGAGCAAACAGCTTCCTTCTCTTTCAGCCTCACCTTTGCTTCTCTGGTGCTTTAGTTTTTGATAGGGGGTAATTGTTTTTCAACGTAATAGCACCATGCTTACTTGGTGGCAGCTCTTTCAGAAAGGCAGGAATTCATCAGACATGGGACTTGATCCTCTCTTGAGTTTTCAGTGGCCCTGAATGAGTTTCCTAATGGTAGAAATGAAAAAGAATACAGGAAAACGCATGCAAAAAGACAGGCACAGGAGACAGAGAGGGGAGAGACAGAGAGGGAGGGGGGGGGGGAGGGAGAGACTGTGTACTGTGGAAAACACTGGGCTTCTCTCTTGGATCTTTAATTACATAAGATGAAAAAGGTTATTTTGGAAGACTCTGAAATTCTGTTTACATTTTGAGAAGCCTTTTTTGAAATTCCTAGATTTAGAAACAGTAAAGATTCTTAGATCATCCACACAGAAATGGCAGATCACTGTTAGAAAATAAAAGGACCTGATGGAAGAATGAAAAAGTACAGGCTTTCAGGGTTTGCTACCTTTCAAAGCACTGCTGGATTGGTTCAGGGTCTCGGTGGAGCCGCCAGACCGTCCTCAGCTCCCAAGCGACCAAGTGATAGCCTCGCGGGCGGCTTCGTCCGGGGCTGGGCTCCTGTAGGGCAGGAAGCGACTTGTCGCACCACGGAGGGGATAAAAGGAACACGTCAAGTCGCGGGAGGGCTAGGCCAGCACTGCCCTTCAAAGCCCAGAACCACACCCCACCCAGCAGCTGGCCTGGGCTTCCAGCGCGTTTCCCTGTCCCCGAGCCTCCCCTTTGTCCCCCGTGGGAGTCGGGGGCTCCGGGCCTCGCAGACCCAGCGCTCCCGCCGCACGCGGCCCCACTTCCCCTGCTCCCCTGCCCTGGGCAACGGGTTCGCGTGGAGCCTGTAGGCGGGCTTGGGTGGGGGGTCCTGCGGGCGGTCGCCCAGGGCTCCGCCACCCACACTTGGCAATGGGTGCAGGTACTGGTGGAGTCAGACGGGAAGTGAAATTTACGATATGGACACTGTTTAAAACTGCTTTAAATCACGTCCACACAGACCCTGGAAACTACAAGGAAAAGACAGAAGTAGGAGGAATGAGGGGACGTGATTGACGCAGCCACCTCTTCAGGAGTCCAGCGTGGGCACCGCGGATTTCTGCATCGGTGATGGTCAATAGACTTGAGGGGACATTCGGGAAGACCCGCGAGGGGCACGGGTGAGCGGGGTCGGAATGCGTGGTGGTGACAGTGTCAGTCATCCTCCCCTCGCAGACAGTTGCTCAGGTTCTTCCTCCCAGACTGAGACATTGGGGCCGGGTTGGAGATGTGCCTTCCTCCCACGTTCCACCCAGGGTTAGAGCGCAGCATGGCGCCAGGTGGTTCCAGAGGAAAAACGAGATATAGCCAGGAAAATACAAGCAGGAAAATCCACCAGGCAGCTCCTTTACTCACAGGAAAAGTCCCTGTTTTCGTGGGAATTTGAGCCATGCCCTGCAGCAGAGATCCCTTCACTCCTCCCCACCCCGCCCCCCGACAAACTTGGCCTTGCCAGGACTCTGCCAAGGTCAGTGTTGGACTCATCGCAGGCCTCAGGCGCTAAGTGGAGCTGCAGCTGCAAGAAATGCACCAAGTGCAAGAAAAGTCCTTGTCAACTTTCTCTACCAACCCTATTGAACAGCGACACAAAAACCTGAATGAATCTCAGAAAATCGCTTCTGGTCAAGCTGCCTGACCTTACTGAGATACATGAACATGAACATAATATTTGCTACCGGGGGCTAACTTTGCAGAAGCCGTTTTGTTTTCTTGTTCTTGTAAAAACAGATTGCCCAGAATTGTGGCATAGCAAGTTTTTCTTTTCTCAAATGCAAGTGTTACTATATGCTTCCTGTATCTGAGGGAACAGACACGTGTCACCTGTACAAATAAATTTTAGTAGGTACCGAATTTTTATTAGAGGAAGAAAACTCTCCTCGCAGGCTACACCCTTTTGGTACCATCACTCCCTGTCAATAAAGATATTTTCTCTGCTGTAGTTAAGTCTATGTTTATTTCAGCTTATTTAATTGGTTGTTTAAATTATTTTCTCTGGACATGTAGGAACATGAATAATCAGAGAAAATACACTAAAGAAAATAAAAGCATTTAAATGAGGCATAGAGCACAAAGATGTCGCTAATTAAAAACATATACATTTGATTATTCACATCCAGAAGAACAGATTTTCTTTCCTTTCTGAGCACTGATAGATGCTAAAGCAGAGTCTCTCTCCCTCTTACTCCTTTCCTCCCCTCCCTCTCTCCTGCCAGGAACAGAAAAAAGAAACAGTTGATTAATTTGACCTGTCAGAAATAACAGATTATATTATCTTGATGTCTTTTCTTGAAGAAGGAGAACCCATTCTATTTTTACTCAAGTTGTGTAACTCACTACAGAAATTGAAATGATGAAACCCATTATAGTTTAACATCTGATGCTACAAATGAGTATCAATGAAGTATAACAAAACTAGGGACAGATAAACTGAAATAAATTGAAGAACTATTACAATGAACTTTTTCCTTGTAGTACATTTGTAAAAATTCATTTTAAATAGTTTTTTTCTTGTAAAATATGTGAACCATCAAAGCAACATATGAAACATTATGCTTACAAGAAAAATGCATTAACACGTGATTCCTAACCCATCTCTCCTAATCTCTCTCAGTTTATAAAGCTAGAATACAATCCTCACCCAGTCCACCCTTCACAGTGTAGGAATCTTGGAAATACTAGTTTATGGCACAATTTGGAAATAATTTCTAGTCCAGTGGGGAAGGGACTTTTGTAGTGCAAAGCAAGATCCCCATAAAATATTATTTATACTAGTGACTATTTTATATGAAAACCTGAGACATAAAACTTCTAACTCTTTAAAGTCATCTTTTTACCATATATTACGTAATCATGTCTGTAATGATTAATGTCTGTTAACAGACTAATGTCTGTTAGCCTCATTGAACTGTTATGTGCAAAAAAGGAACAATGTAAGTAAAACCTTCATTGCCTTGTATATTTCTACAAAAATATAGATAATATTGTCATGTATGGAATATCCTTTGCTCACTATTTCTACAACCAAATTAAAAGACTGGATATGTAATTTATTAGATTACTTTTTGATTCATATATTTCTAATCATTTCGGTGCTTCACTTCTTTTTTAATAGAAATAAGAGTAATAAATCCAGTATCTATATCTGAATCACTTTTAATTCATGGTTGCAGTATCTTCAGTACAATTCTAGGCCAATTTTTTTCATTGTGATCAGTACAACTAAATGTTACTTATTTGGAAAATGATATTATGCTAAAATGCATTTCTTTGTGTTGTTTAGTGAAAGGTTTTCAGTTGTATATTCTTACTCCTCATTTGTATATGAGAATGCTTAATCACATACCTTTAACTTAGCTACAGTTTTCTTGCTGACTGTCAACACTAAGCCTTGAGGACTTCCTGTGTTTGTGTCAATAGAACACAGGTGACTTCAATTACAGGCAAAGGTGGATGGGCATATTGGCCTCAAATTAACTGAGATACGAAAATCTATCAGACTTTTGTGATTTAACTACCATTTCTGGTGGGGAGGAGGTAAAAAGTGGCAATTGGAGATACAAGAAAATTGGACACTACCTTGAGATTTCTTTTCAGACAATGGCTCCCTATTAATGGCTGTCCTATTAAGAAACACTCCGAAGTTCAGTACTCACTCACTTGAAAAAGAGTGCTATTTCTGCCAGTTGGATAAGTCACTTAACCTTGTTGAGTGAAGTTCTTCATTTTTAAATGGAAATAATGCAACCTACTCAGCAGAGTCAATGCACAGCATGAGGACTCAGGCCTTGCACCGAGACTGCTCCACACTAGACAGAACTGCTCTAACATCTCTCCAAGCCTCCCTGACAGGCACAGTGCCTCAGAGAATGTTTCGTGTTCATTAACATCAAACAAGAAATACTGTTTTTATTTACTGTGTATTAGGGCAAATATAGTTTGTACAACAGTGTGTAGAATCACACAGAGGATTTTGGTTCTGTGGAAATGTCTTCAGAGCTCATCAAATCCTCCATTTACAGTACATTACCAAACACTGACAAAAAAGAAAACTATTAGAGAACATGCTGCAAATTTTATCTAGGTGCATGAAACACTTTTGATAGTATGTGTGTTCTTTTTCTAATAAACAATCATATGCACTTCAGTAGCTTCCTTCTTTTTAAAAATGTGTGCATGCATGCATGCATGTGTGTAAGTATTGTGTCTTTGCATGTGTGGGCATTAATGTGTGTACAGATACACATAAGCAAAAATAAATAAATATCACGTGGGTACTTTTAGTTGCTGCCCAATTACTTGTAGGAAAAACTTTGAAAGAATTTTTCCAAAGTGATCTCAAGTATCATTCTTTTTTTCTTGCCTCTATTAACACCATTTTCTCTCCAGGCCCATCTAATCAGACTTCTCTGTCAATGACACCACTGAGTTTGCTGTTTCCAACACCATTAGTCTTTATTCCCTCCTTACTATATACTGTATCTTATTTTATTTATAAGCTACCTTGGCCGAATTAATGACTGACTCCCTCCTTCCTGAAAGACTCTTCCCTTGGATATTGTTACCCAGTTCACACAAATGACTATTTTTCCTCAGTCTTCCTTTCTTAGTCCTTAGTTCTTAATACTGAATTTCCACTGGATTATTTCTTGGCCCTCTATTCTTTTTTATTCGCATTATCTGCTAAAGTGATCTCCTCTGCTCCCATTGCTTTTAAATGCCATTGATAGATGACATTGGCAACTTAATCTGTAAAGCAGTCCTAATGACAATTGAGCTGAAAATATACAGACACATAAACTCTATATTTAACATCTCTGTGTGAAACTTGAATGCTTAGTAGACTCTCAAGCTTAACATATCTGAAACAACATTCTTGGTCACCACCCAGCAAAGCTGTTCTGACCATTGTCTCCATCAAGTAAATGCACTAGCACCCATCTGATTAAAGCTTACAACTAATGTGTCATATATCTCAGTGTTTGACTTTCCTCATTCACCATCTGTGTAGATGTAACCAGGACAGTGTGTTTGTTCCTAAAATATATTCCATCTACTTTCAGTGTAAATTTTTCACTCTAAGCCAAGCTGCTTCTTATCTGACCTAATGTCTATTAATTTATTTCTTTGTGGTCCATGTCTTGCCATGAAATCCTTCCTCTGCAGGGCAGTGGGAAAGGATTCTCACAACATAAACCATGGAATGTCAGGCATTGCTAAACCCTACCAGGGTTTCCTAAGGTGCATGGACTGTATCTGGCTTTGCCTTTTATTCTAACCTCATCTCCTTTTCCCCTTCATTGTGCATATTCCAGATTCTCACATTACATGTTGCCTGAGCCATCCCTCAAACCTGAAATGCTACCCCCATATCTTTACATGGCTGGCTCCTTTTCCTCATGATTTTTCTCAGATCTTGGATTGTCAGGAGGCTACCTCTGACCAGCCAAGTTAATAGATCTTCACTGTCTTTTTGTCAACCAACTTGTTCAAATTTCTTTACAACAAGCATCATAAGCAAAAAGTATTAGAATATGACTTTCTATATTGTTTCTCTTCTTCTTTTATCCTTCAGGCTGAACAATCTTGTGAGCCCCGTGTGTCTTCTGCCCTAGAATAATGCCTAGACATATAGTAACTACTTGGAAAATAGTTGATATTTGAGAATGAAGCCTTGTGATATTTGCTGAGAGTAACAAACTGAGCAAAATATTGTCATTGCTCGTCAGAGCTGGCAAATATTTGTTATTTACAGACATAGCAGCCTTAATTCTATGGTTCTTGTAATAAAGTAGTTTTGAGAAACTACTCATCCATTTTGAAGTTATCAAGGGTATATTTTAAATCTTGTGATAGATGGTTTATTTTTAGATAAATTCACCTCATATGCTTTTATAATTACAATCTTTTAGTATAGTTAACCAGATGGGTATTCATGTGTAAAATTATTAAAATATCTCAGCCTGATATAAAGGAAAGTGAGATCATAGACATAGACAGCTCCCATGATTTCTAATCCTTACGCTTTCATTATTTTCTCTTCGAAGAAAGAATAGTATATGATAATTTAATCTACAAGTGTGTTTTCTAATATAAAACTAAATATGATGACTATGCAAAAAGTGGAAACAAGTAAAGAAATCATTCTGACCCTTTCTTACCAATCACATCAGTATTTTATTGTATATTCTCCAAAACTTTTTCAAATGGACCTCATGCTCCCAATAATACACTTTCAACTTTTTCTAAATCTTTAATTTAATGCTAGCTCTGAGATTTTTCTGTATTAGTATCCAGTCTTTACAAGCACATTTAAATGCTGTATATAACTCCATTATGTGGATGTAACATGATTTGTCATATGTTTATTTTATGACATTTAGTCTATTTTCAATTTCTGATATTATGCAACTAGTTTCAAATTTGTCCTTATCTAGATTAAGTAATGCATACATTTCCAAACTGGCACCAGAATACAGAAGAGCACTGCTTAGCCAATCACCTATGCTGACAATGAGCACCATTGCCTAGCTCCACGTCACCTCACCTAAGTATGGCAGTTAATGGTCTTGTGAATCCTCCCTGTGGATAAAGGCATATGTAGGACAGGGTTGAGGTGATTCTCATGGCTATCTCTTTATGATGAATGACATATTCATAGATGTTTTCCACACCTCTGTATCCTAATCTCTTTGACATTTTAGGAGAGATACTATGATGAAAGGCAGAACTATTTTCTCCATCTGGGATCAACCTCCTATTTAGAATCATATGTTCCTCAGATTCAACATTTGTCAAGGGATAATTTCATTACTGCTTTCTCAAGTAGCCTAGCACTTAAGTTCCTTCTTGAACTTTCTAAAGTAATCCATATTTAATTATTTTACCTATTGAAAATAACACTTTGAAGTAACTTATATCCTTTACTATCACATAGCACCCTGATAAAATCTGATCCCAGGCTTTGGGAATTCTTCCTCCATTGGCCATAATTGTGGTGCATGCCTGTAATCCTAGCACTTAGGAAACAGAGGCAAGCAGGCACAAGTTAAAGGAGTTCCAGAACAGGTTGGGCTACATAACAAGACCCTGTCACAAACAAACAACAAAAAACATCAACAGACATAAAGACTGCTGGCTCCTCATATCATACCTATGTGTTATGTGACCTTAGGCCTCAGTTTTTCTGACTAATGGGGAATAAACCTTGTGGTGGCTGATCTTGGTTGTCAACTTGATTGTCTTGAATAGTACTGACCTAGGTGATTAGTAAAATTCACTTGGGTGTATCTGTGAGGGTGTTTTCCAAAGAACATAAACTAAGCAGTGGGGAGAAAGCTGCTCTGAATGTGGGTGGCACCATCCAACAGCCTGGAGTCTGGATAAAATAAAAACGGAAGATGAAAGAAGCCTGCTAGTGATGAAATGTGCCCCCCTTCTTTCTTCCCAATATGATATGAACTGCCCTGCTCTGCCACATCCTCCCAACCATGATGGACTGAAGCCTCTAAAACTACGAGCCAAAATGAATCCTTCCTTCTCTGAGCCTTTTCTCAGGTATTTTGCCACAGCAACAAAAAGTCTGAGTAACATAAGTAGAGAATCTGCATTACAGGACTTCTATGATCATTAAGGAACCATTGGAATATAACATACTTTGTAGCACTTTGGCACATAGTAAGATTGCAAAAATATTCGATTTGTCATTATCATTACTGTCCACTGCAAAGCAGTGAGCCTTAGATATATCCTACATACTCTCTCAAACTCAGAGAGACTTTTATGCTTCTTGCCCTATCTTCCCTAGCCAAAGGTGTCTGATAATATTCTGAACTTAAGTTTATCATTGAAATCATATCCAAGTTACTTTGAATTTGAATTTGATGCTAAGTAATTCTGAACATGATTATACTCCCTGAGAATGAACTTATGTACTAATTTTTCACACATAGATATATGTGTCCATAGACTCCTGACAAGTGTAGAGACAATAATTAATTTCCCTAAGATGACCCCTTTGATCCTTTCTCAAGAAAAGTAATCATCCTGCTAACCTCCCATGATGTGTGAGAAACTTAGGACTCTGTGTGTGCTATTAGTCCCTTTGCAGACACAATTATCATTTCATTCTAGGAGGGGGAATGTTGTTGACAATTGCAGTTTCTCTTTTGAATGTCTCATTATTCCCCATAACTTTAGAGAACTGCTAAAGTCTAAGCTCAGGCATGGCTCTCATTTTGCTCCCTGGGGAGTGCTGATGAGGACACTGTTGATAGTGGTTAGGGTAGAACTACCTTCTAGTACTGCTGGCATCATCTGACCACAGCTCCTAGCACACAAAGTATAAACGGACAGGGATTTATATACTAGTGTGAGTCAGTTCTCTGTCACTGTGACAAAACACCTGAGAAAGATCAACTTAACAGGAAGTTTATTTTGGCCCATACTTTCAGAGGCTTCAGTCCTAATGGCTGCTTCAGTCCCAGGTTGTTCTGAATCTGTGGTGAAGCAGAATTACCTGATTGAGAGAGTCTCTTCATCTCATGGTGGCCAGAAAGCAAAGAGAGAGAAAGAGACTGAGGGTCCCATATGACCTTCAAGGACATGCTCCCAGTGTCCTAACACTGGGAAGCTGAGCCTTCTGTTTTCTAGTAGGCTACACTTCCAAGGATTCCACAAGTTCCCACAGTGCCCTCAATTGGGGATCACACTTTCAACACATGGTCTTTGGGGACATTGAAGATCCAAGCCATAAAAATACTATGACTTATCTTGTCAGTAGTACCTCCAGCATTGGTAAGGTTGTATTTGACATGCCCAAGGGACCAGAGTAACTGCCTAGAGACTCGTGCTACCTGGTGCTATGGACTGACACCCATATCCTGGCAAGGTGCCCATTCCTCCGTGCCCCTCTTTTCTCATCCCTGAGAGTCACATGAACAATTTTGGCATGTACTTTACTTTCTAACAAGGATGATAGTGAAGGGGTTTTCAAAGGATCCATCAGTTCACCCTGCTGCTTTTCAGCAAAAACATTTGGTTCCAATATTCTCTTCATGCATATGTAAGCATAGGCTTCTCATCAGTTACAGTTATTGTACAAACTGGAGTAAAGCTAACTGACTATAACAGAAAATGGACTTCTTAAGGAATTTTAGGTGCTTACACTATCTTTGAAAGGGCCACAAAACCCAGTTGAGGAGGGATAGTGTGAGAACCACACTATAGAAGCTGTCCATTTTGTTCCACTGGCCAAGAAACAAATGGCAAAAATCAGAAGCATTTTCTAGAAATTCAAAACCTTGAATTTTTCTCTAAGAGATATTTATTGAGTACACTTCTTTGTAGAGTCCCATGCACCTTAAGACTGGAGCAGCAGTAGGTTGCTCATGGTATAAAAGCTCTGAGTAGAAGTTATGATGTTTATTTCCTTATCAGCATAGTATACTCATTAAATTTTTCACTTGCCTTTATATGGAATTTCTTACCTGATCATAACATGAAAACCACTTCCTATCAAAAATTATTTCAACCTCCCAAACTAAGTATACACAACAAGGAATCATGCACTGTGACTAATTTTCTGGCTCACTCCATTTTAGCAACATTACTGAAGAGTGTCCAGTGTTCTCCCTTCTGCTGTCCTAGGAGGATTTCTCTGATGTCAGAGTTCTGAATGGCAATCTCAATCAGAGATTTGGCTGAAAGGGAAATATTCACTAGCATATAAAGATTAAAAGTTTGTTTATGGAAAGCCACAATGACATTTATTCAATAGATTATGATTGATGATGATGATAGTGATGGTGGTGGTGGTGTTGATGGTGATGATATAGTCAAAATGCTGAGTAAATGCAATTTACAAGCTTTACCTGGATTAGTTGTTCATAGATTCCATGTGGAAATACATTCACTTTATCAAGGTTTAGGTACATGATGCAAATATTATCCATTTAATATCAGAAGGAAACTTTTCAGTGCAAAGTGTACCCTAGAGTGTTTTTTTAAATGATGATATTTGGAAACAAAATACAGTCATGGAGAAGTACTAAAGAAAGGAAGATGACATTTTAAACAAATTACAGACAGGAAGCTGAAATTTTTAACAAATCACAGAAAGATTTGTGACATTTGAAATGAAAAACTGAAGTTCATCTAAATTACTTTATTTCCATAAAATAGAGTAGTGCCACCATAATTAGTTTTATGACCATGTTTGAAAGTATGTACTTCATTTTGATTACATAAATTCTGCTATGAAAATATACTTGCCAAAATGACTTGTAAATGCACTTTGGAAGATATTATTATTTTTGTGAAGACTTACTTTCCATTCCATTAAAATTTATGGTTCTACTGATTCACTCATCTACTTGATATTTTAGTTTGGATGAAGTAGAATAAAATAAGTTTGCATTTCTAATTATTTTACAAAATATTTTAATTTAGGGGGAGTCCCAAAAGGCATGCCAACAACTAGTTTCTGACATCTTTCCAACATTAAATTGAAATCCATTGAGAGTAAAATTTTCTAGTGTTTTCTTAAAATTTATCATTCTTTCTGAGAAACTGAACTTCTAATAAATTAATATTGGAAAAGAAAATAACAACACTTGTGGGCTATGATTCTTTACTTTCCCTATGTGTATGTATTACTCTATATTTAGTAGTATAATTTATAACTTACTGTAAAAATATATGCAGATATCTGTGTGCATATTTTCAAACAAATCATAAAATGGCCAAACTTAAATTGTGATTTCTTTAAAGATGAGATTAAGAATTCTTCCTTGTAGTTTAGGAAATAAATGGAATGAATATCAGGTATCCAAATATGATTTTCATTTTTATGATTATCATTTCTTTATTCATGATTTAATTGAGCAAGTCATTAATTTCAATTTTATGATTGTACTGGGAAAGCAACTAAGGTTCAAAAAGTTAAAGTGGTTTTTTTTGACTTGTATAGCATTATTTTTAATAGTACTTGATTTGCAGACCCCCATACTAGAAGAGAAAAAGCACAAATGTACAAATGGACTAGCCAGAAGCCTAGAAGACTGCAGATAAGTGTAACATAAGAATAGGTAGAAAGTTAGGGGTGATTACATTGGATCTGGGGAAGACAAGAAAGGACATGGTTCCAGAGAACAGTTGATTGAATTAAACACAAAGGAAGGAGTAGTGACTATTCACACTAATGTAATTCTCAGGTATTTAAGGCAGAATATGATTATTTTAAAATCAACTTAAATTTTAAAAAATTTTTAAGGTGATTTTCAAGGTCTTGTGAGACATTATTGATCAATTAGATTTGTGGTTTTTCTTTAGAGAAAGAGAGAACATTCTGCAAATCTAGTTATTTAGAGGGTGGGCATAGAGCCAGTCAAACATTATTATATAACTATCTTGCCAGGCTTTCAGTCCACTCCATCAAAAGGTAACCCAAGGATGATCATTATTATCACTATAGGGGAGCGTGTACATATATATTCATATATGTGTGTGTATTTATATATACCTCTGTATCTGTACATATATTTGTCATTACATATATATATAGATATATATATCTATATATATACCACTTTGTCATTACATTATGCTAACAATAATATATCCATACAAATAGAATTTCAAGGGATTATATGGAATGTATGTGCATACAATTCTTATAACATAATCATTTTGTGTATCCTTGGGTTCCCTCAATCTGGAAACTAGTACTATTCAACATCACAAGGTACCCATCTAGAATTTGTGTCTACAAGTTATAGGACAGTTTATTTATCAAAGGATAGTATTTTTCTTAATTGAACACATTTTTCTCAATTAGCATATTGGCTAAAATGTAAAGATCTATAGTTATATTAAAAATAAGTGCTATTTTATAGGACTTAAGAGTTATATTTATCTCTCATCATTCTAATTTTGAAATGATGAGCTCTGTGTATGTAAATAAAATTATGAAGTACAGAGTAATGTAAAGGAAATACATTTTTATATATTTAATTACAATATTACTTTCCTAAAATCTCTTATGAAACAAATTTGTTTACTTACTTTTTCAGCAAATTTATGATAGAAAATTTTAAAGTGCTACTAGCTATTTCAGATAATTAATGAGGGAAACAACAGTAGAGCAGCAGTACCTGCCTTCCTAAGCTACATTTAACTTTTAACCGTATCAAGTTTTTGTGATTACACACAGACACACAGACACACACACACACACACACACACACACACACGCACACACACATACACACAAGTTTCTCAGATTGGTCATACAAAAAGAAGATGTTTTTTTCCCATATCTGTCCTGCCATAAATTTTCTGACTCTACCAATCAGCACACTGCCATCTGCAGAGTTAATGAAGCCAAAGTCAGTCTTGTTTTTCTCTGTGCTTAAATCTATGTCCTAATTTACTCAGCAGTGCCCTCTGGCTAGTCCTGACTTAGTAATAATCAATACCTCATTTTATTTTAAAGTGAATGTCATGGTATGGAAAATAAATGTTAAATTTTAAATTACCCTAGTGTCTACTAAATTGATTTTTTCAGTAAGCCCTGTGAAAGCGGCCTAAAATATGTATCTTATCTTACTTGTATCCTTTCCTTTCCATTTGTCAGCAGTGTGGCTCAGACCTTTTCTTTTTCTTTTTCTTTTTTTTAATTTTTTGCTGGTACTGGGGTTTGAATTCAGAGCTCGGTGCTTGCTAGGAAGGCACCCTGCCATTTGAACCAAACCCCCAGTTTTTTTTCTTTAGTTATTCTTGAATAAGGTCTTGAATGCTTTTCCATAGCTTAATCTGGACCACTTTCATCCTGCTTAAGCTTCCCATGTATCTGGAATGACAGGGTGCATGCCAACACTTCCAGCCATTGGCTGATATGGGGTCTCTCTGTTTGCCAGGGCTGGCCTCAAGCAGCAATCCTCCCAATTTCTCCCTCCAGTGTAGCTGGGATGGCAGAGGTGAGCCACCATGTCCTGCTGGACATTGTCATCTTGAACTCTGATTACTGCCTTGTACCATTCACTCTGTATCCAATCTTGTTCCCCCTCATGCTTTTTGAAAGAGGCTACTGAACTAATGTTTCCCAGGCAAGCCTATTATCCTTAAAACATCTAAGTGTACAAGAACAGCCAGATTTCTGGCTATGGTTCCAACTCACTCACATTGTTTTATCCACTAAGTTCAGAAACATACCTTTTTTCTGTTCCTAGCTCAACCATGCTTTTTCCAGGAACTTCTCCAGTCTTTTCTGGCTTTAGCATAATTAGCTCCTTCTCAATATCAATGTCTTGGAAGAAATTTCAAGACAGGTTTTGCTCACCACCTCAGGCCCTCTCTCTACTTCCTGTGACACAGCCCATGCTTCACAACTCTCACCTGTCAGTAAGTTACTGTGACCATTCTCCTCCTGTTTTCCTCCTGCTGGAAAGCAAACTTAGTGTTGCCCAGCCCTGCGCCCATGGCTGTGTTCCTGCTCTGCTGCAGTCAACACAATTTACCTCCATAGGACACACACTGGTGATGCTGGGCAAAGAAAGATGGAAGCTGATATTCATAAATTCTGCTTGAAAGTCATTGGTGTTACTTATTATAAGATGTCTTCTCCTGGTGTGGAATAGTTCACAAGAATATCTTCCATATCAGACCATAGTTTCCAAAAACTATAAAAAATAAAGCTTTGTCATTCCCTCCAAGAATCAGAACTTGAAATAACAGCTCCATTAATGCTTCATTATTCAGTGACAATAATGAGAATGCTAATAGTACAACAAAATAATAAAGAATGTGGTTGGTTCCTCAGACACTTCCATGGAATGGAAATGCCCACTCTCTTTATATCAAAATGAATCCCATTGATGCTGACAGTGATGGCAGTAAATCTAATTACCAACAGTGTACTTTCCTGTTCCCCAAAAAGGTTAGCATCCTGAGGGAAGTTAAAGTGTTGACAGATTCCCTGAAAACAAGGGTGTAGACTCCTACCCATCATGGTTGTCCATGACAGAGTTTTTGGCCAAGTCCTCCAGTTTTTTGAAGCTGAAGGTTCTATGCCATGTGCAGATGCATTATTTGCATCCTAGAGGATGCCAGTGACAAGATGTGGCCCCCAGCCATGTGTTCTTCCACCTTGTTCTATCTCTACTATCTTTTATTCAGGAAAGTCACCGTACATCTCATTTCAACATGGTGAAGTAGGAAGAAGACTGGCTTCAAACTGCCTCCACTTTCTGCCCTGCCATTGGAAATTCTGTCCTGATAAAGACTATTAAATTTCCCCATTCTCCTTTGGCAGTGTGTGCCCTTGAACCCTTTCTCAGAAGAATAATTAAAATGCA
Source organism: Castor canadensis (assembly GCF_047511655.1). Lineage (NCBI taxonomy): Eukaryota > Metazoa > Chordata > Mammalia > Rodentia > Castoridae > Castor > Castor canadensis. The sequence goes on from NC_133388.1 coordinate 110,032,364, forward strand.
TGTAATCACAAAGAAAATAAAAGATGTTGAAATACAGTTTTAAATGTGCTTCTTTATTATTTCATTAAACAGGAGCTAACAGTGGGACTAATAAACACCAGGATTTAATAAGGTCCATTTAATTTAATAAATACCATCACTGTGGAGATAAGCCAATAATATTTTGGGATGTCTTTAATATATAAACATTATAATGTTTAATATTTTATTGGTTTTGTTGATACAGAAGGGTGCTAGTTTTTACATTCATTCTTGACAAAAATGCTAAATTTTAATTATAATTTAATAAAACTGAAATATATTGTTTTTTCTCATCCAAATACACAGACTCCCTGGTTAAGAATGTAACTGACTAAACGCTAATCATGACATCTGCCATGTGGTAAATAATTTAACTTGGTAATGAAAAAAATTATTTAACTTGGTAATGAAAAAAATTAAAATGAAAAGGCTGACTGAGTCTTAAAGACCCAGGGTTTGATAAAGCAAAGCAAAACTTCCATCTTCTGGTGTTTGGATGCACACCTCAGCAGAAGCCCACCTTCCCTCCTTACCTGACCAGTAAAACTGATCTCTATAACCTGTCCCAGCAAACCCACCGTTTCTTCTAATTTGATAATAAGCACACTTCTTAATACAAATAGACAAATTGTGAGCTATTTCCTCTATATATAACCAATTTTTAGAACTTTGGAGCACAAGAAATACATTTTGATCTTAATCAAGGTCTTCTGAGCTCAGTAAGATCTGGGTGCTACATATTTCCCTTAGATTCAGGGTAGGATTTGATGTGATGATATTGTTTGAGTTACTAGATGCCCCAGGACTGGAGGTCAGCTGGAGCATCAGTCAGTTCTGAGCTTTGCATCCTTCACCTCCTTGCTAAATTATTAGAAATGCTACAAAGCACATGCTTTGAAGGAAGCCGCCAAACTTGAGGAATGTGTATTCCGTTCAGTACAAGGAGAACATTCATTTCTCCTTGGTGTTCTGCCTTCTCCATATATTTCTAAGCCAAAATATGTCCTGAATTGAATTAGACACAAGCAACGGTATTTGATTTAAAATTCTACTTCAAAGGAGACTCAACATTTTATGTTTTAGTTTATTGAGTACCTTTTTAATTTTCATGCTATTTTCAGTGTGCTGGATTACCAGTTCATACATCATTTTAAAGTTTGATTCTGGTCGAATTTCAAAATTTTAGACTCATGAACGTGATTGAATTATTGCAGGCAGTATTCTGTAAGTGGCAAGATGGAATTAATTAGCATGAAAAATTTGTTATCTAACCACATTCTAAATAATATAGTACAAAATAGATTTAAGTTGGTATTTCCAGTAACATCTGATAGTTACACATTGTCTATTGGAGTAGAAACATTTTGACCAAGGGTGTCATTTTCAATATAAAGTAATGTGTATGTTAATTTTTCTAAACAGAAGACTCATTAATGCTCACTATTAAACATATAGCTCATATATATTCCATGGGGTTTCCTTCTTACATTAGCAATGTTCACCTGTCATGTTACTATATATACACATATATATTATTTTTAATTCTAAAAGACTATAAGTAAGCAAATTACACAGGGGAGCTGCATTTAGCCAGTCATAATTAACAATTTCAAACTTAGCATGTAATTTATCTTGTCAACACAGCACAAATGATTTTTTCAGATACTCTGATAGTGCTTTGATTGTGCTGACTGACAAATGATGTGTGCACTGTCAATAAAACACACCTGAGGATCACCAGTCTGATGGATAAGGGAATGCAGATGACACCTTGAGTTAAGTGACCTCAGTGGCTGTCAAGGTACTGCAATGGAAGTCAGTCATCACACTTCACTGAAATGAAATTAAAACTTCTGTTTATCAGTTAGAAAAATTCAGTCTTCAAACTCTGATAACTTAATTTAACCATTACTTAGTTAATGGTAAAGATTTTATGAGATATACATTTCCGTAGTGAGGCTGAAAAGAAACCATAAATATTGTATTTAGTCATGAAATTACAATAATTGGTTCAGAATATATATTATTTATTATTTTATTTCGTAAGTAGCTTCAATTAACTTTATTTTGGTGGTGGTACTGGGGTTTGAACTCAGAGCCTCATGCTTGCTAGGCAAGCATTCTACAACTTGAGTCACTCTACCAGGCCTTTTATTTGTACATGTGTCAGTTATTTTCGAGATAGGGTCTTGCAAATGACTTTCCTGGACTGGCTTGGAGATCTTTGAGATCTCTACCTCTTGAATAGCTAGGATAACAGGCCCAAGCCACCAGCTCCCAACTAATTCACTTTTTAAAAAACTTAAAAAAAAATTGAGTTTCTGGATCCCCGAGGATAACCCATTGCTGGTGGCCTCTTTGTGACGAAGAACACCTGGTCTGACATTCAGTGTCCCAGAAGGAGCCCAGAACCAGTGTCTCTCTATTCAGATTTCATGGCTTAGAAAAGTCCAAAGATGCAGACAGAGGTCTCTTCACCTGAGGACACACCAGTCATCAGTCCTCTTTTTGGAGAGGTGCCTGCTTTTCTGTCTTTGGAAGAATCTCTCTCTTTTTTTCACTAGAGTGTAAGCAGAGGGAATCCAACAGGGCACATTTGTTACTTATTTTGTTCTATACTTAGGCTAGTTTTCCTGCTTCTAAGCAACCAACAGCCAGCAGGTTGGCCTGCAGTGGAGACAGGAAGCATGGTGCTAGCTCTGTATACAGATATGCTCTAAAACGCTGTTTGCAGATGTTGGTTCTGAGCCCAGTAGGTTCTGCCTGGGTGAGAGTTACTCAGGAAACAGTTTCTGAAGTGTGTTAATAGAGGAGTTATTAATTTGCCTAACATTAGAGTGTTCCTCAGTACACTTCTGTCATCACAGGACCACACTCAAAGAATTGGCAATGCAGTCTGGAATCTCTGTAACTTCAGAATACTAGAATGGAGGTACAAACCTCCTGTGTTCCTCACATCTGCAAGAAGAGAGAGAGGAAAGGTGCTAGAGAAGGGCAAGAGAAAGGGGCAGGGAGAGAGGCCAAATTTCAGGAAAATTTCTAAGGCTGTGGCCATCTGGGATAGTTTCAACTTCCAGCAAAGCCTGCAGTGGGCTGAAAGGGCTGTTTGCATTCCCTGCCTTAAGACAGTACTGTTTCAGGGAATATAATAGTACCTTCTTATGATAGTAAGTCAAAAAATGAGGCTAAGAGGCAAATCCACAGTGCAGAAGATGCCACATAATTTATGTAGACATTCTACCCTCAAGTAGATAGTATATAAGTCCCTCTTCTCAGGTGTGGGCTGCACACAGTGGTCTCCTTCCAAAGAATATTGTATAGAAAAAGCAGGAAATGGAATAACTAGTGGAGCAACCTGATCAATACTGCCTCAGTCAGCAGGCCAAGGTCATTAACCACGATGTCATATTGGTGGTCTGCCCCTTTGAAATGATAGATGAAGATAGCACTTTAAGTCTCTGCTTCTGTGCCTAAAAATGAAAAACCCATATCTAATGATGGAATAAATAGATAAATCTCAATTCTGGAGCAATACAACATACCTGACCAGCACTCCTCAAAGCTATCAAGGTCACCAAGAAAAAGGGAAGTAGGAGACAGTGGTACTACCAACACACACAACAGGAACCTGATGTGACTGGAGGACTGAGTGTAATACAGGACCTTGTGCAGAGGTAAGAACTCAGGAAATCTGAATGAATTATGGACGTTACTCCATAACTTACTGATATTGGTTTTAATGTGAGATATATGGAAATTCTCTGTAGTAGTATTTTAATTTTCTGGAAATCAAGAACTATTTTAAAATTGAAAGTTTATAGAAAGAAGCTTAGTGAACTCATTACTTATAAGGGAAAAAATCCCAATATATTAAACAAGAATTATATATTCTTATATGTTAGAATATGGGAAATTTTCAATTAAATTTGGGTCCATACACCTAGTTGAATATTTTGGGGCTATTATGAAGGTTCAGAAAGCTTACATAAAAATTAGAAATAGTTATGCCCAGATATTATATGGAAAGAGAAAATAAATTTTATCCACATTGGTCATAGGTATTTTAAATGCCTACCACAAACCCAGCTTCTCTTAAATTAAAGGAAACAGAATGATAAAAGCTAAGTAAAAATATGTGGTGAAATATGCATTAAATATTCAGTTGATTTTTTTTATGCTGTGAGTATAAAAGTATCTTTTGTGATAGCAGGGCTCTTTATTTTTCTTTTTAAATAATGTCCTGTACAAATTACCATAGATTTTTCTTATAAGGAAAAAATAATAAAATTTCTAGGAAAGAACTATATACACTATGTTGAGTATTAGTAACTCAAAATTAAAATTCTCTTTAAAAAGGAGTCATATAATAAGTGGCTTGAACTGATTTTATAAAATAAAACAGACTTGGGTATACATGTTACTTCCAAAATTTAATACCTGCATGAATTTGAAAAATGATTCAATTTTTGTATCTTGCTTTCTTCATTAGAGAAATGGGACCAATTATGTCTATCAGAGAATTTACCTCTGAATCATGGTTACAGCTAAATAAATGCTACTGGAAGTATTTTTGTAGAAGACAATATAAACATAATATAATGTGAATTCTACAGAAGCGGGAAGAGAACTAGAGATATTCTTAGAAATTCATAGATTGCATGTCCCCTGAATTCAAGTCCCTGAAGAAAAATCTTAGGTAGATGAGAACATTATTCATGATAATTGGAAAAGGGAGGTAACAAGATTCCAAAGGTGAAAGAATAAAGTCCAAAGAATGCCTGAAGGGAATAAACAACTCAATACAGAGCTAGGGCCAGCTCAGCAGAAAGCAGAGCAGGCAACACTGACTAGCAAGAACAAACAAAGCTAGAGGAACAAGGTCTGATTGTAAAAGAAAAAACAAAAAGTGCTTCTTTAAATATATAATGTGTATGTAAACATTGAATCCTTTGGGAAAACAAAATTTGCAGGTGAACATCAGGCATGAAGTTGGTATCTGGTTCAGATTCTGTTCAACAATTCTCATTGTTATTGCAGTGATGCTTTGGTGACTGTCACAGGCAGAGTCCAACCCAAGCTACAATGAGCAGAGCCCAGGACTCCACTGCATCCACAGATATGTATAGTGTTATGTGTCAATTAAAACCAAAATAAAACATAAAAATTCTTGGAATGTAGACATCTGTTACCTCAGAAAAGATACCAGCTTTCAAAGTAACATAGGGGTCAGCTTCAGATTGACTGAGGGGAATCTGATGAGAAGAAAAGTGACCTGCTAGCTGGAAACCACAAGACATTTTTCAGTAAAGATTTGGGTCTACAAGGGACACGGATTTGAGATTATATCATGATAGAAAAAGGAGAATTAAAAGGCAACGTGGTGAGAGCATGGTGATAACAAGCCTATGAGGGGAGAAGAAAAAACCTCCATGAGGGTTTGCTGGAGGACCCTCACAGCAAGTCCTACTACAATTTAATTATTGCTTTATATTCACACTCCTCTGCCAATAGATATCATTAGATCCAAAAGCATCAAATTTACTATTTGGAACTTGTCTTAGTTGAATTAAAGCAAAATTCATTGAGGTTTGTTCAACAGGATACTTCAGCCACAATTTATGCAAAGAAGTTAATTTTTTAAAACTTGAGTGAACAAAGGACTTGGGAAATTATTTAAGAGTTTTGATAATATGTAAGGTGATTAATGTGGACAAAATCAAATAGCTTCCCAACTCTTTTCAGGTAAGTAAATATTTATAACAGCTTTTAATAATTATTTTTTCTCAATGTTTGAAGCACAACTAGTATACAATTTTTACTCTAATAGTTTTCTGCTACAGCTATTCTAAAGATGTGTTTATGAACAATTTCAAAGGGGTGAAGGAGTCCAGTTGTAATCTATCCTTTTAGCAATGAATTCTTACCCATACTATGCTGTGGGGAGATTAAATGCTGATTGTGACACAGTGTCACACACAAAAGTATACATGCGCTCAGAAGCACAGAGTTTGAAATAAAAACAATTTAATTTAGGTAGAGATTAATCATTTAAAAGAATGACAGCTTAAACACTGATCATTTGATTCCCACTCTATAAAAACAAAGGCAAAAGCAAAACCAATGCTGTGCACCCAGTTACCACAGCAGGTAACATGTGAAATCATTCAAGCCATCTTCATAGGAAGGAAAAGGATGAGCAGGAGGCAAAATCACCAAAGCCCTAATGTAAAAGTAAAGGGAAGAGTATCTTTGAAGGGGAGGAGAGACTCCTGCCAGGCAGTGAGAGGGGAGATAGGTAGAGGGAAGCAGAAGAAAGGACACACCTACTATCACTGATAAACTGGAAGCCCAGTGTCATTCACTCACCAGTCCCTGCTACTTGACTCACTGGGCTCTAGGGGGGACAGCTTGGCTTTTATGAATAAGGGCACCTTTTTCTACCTTGTTTGGACAAGTAAGGTTTCTGTGACTATATTTTATATTGTCTCAGAATTATGTATTCCTTCTTAGGTTGCTAAATTTTGAGGGTCAAAGAAGAATGTGACCCACGGAAAATATGTCATTTTGGAACGCATGTAATTTTGAGTAGAATGCAATTAATAAGATTATATACAAGAGAAATTAATTTTTTCCATGTAGTTACTAGCAATTTAATTTAATTTTCTATATATTAGGAAAAAATTGGCCAATTATCCACAAAGGCCTTCAATGTTTCTTAACTTTTTTTTTTTAATTTAAATCTTACAAGGTGCTGGAAGTTCATGCCAGTAATCCCAGGCATGAGACGCCAAGATCGGGAGGATCATGTTTTGGGGCCAACCCAGGCAAATAGTTTGTGAGACTCCGTCTTGAAAATAGCCAAAGCAAAATAGACTGGAGGTATGGCTCAGGAGATGGAGAGGTTGGTTTGCACCAAAACCACAAAACAATAAAACTCATTCTTCAAAAGGCTTTTAGCCCCATTATCTTATGGCATTCAAGTATTTTTGAAGCTTTTCATTCATTTTTAATTTTCCTTGTGTTTTACTTGTAATATAATATAGACTTTAAAACAATTATGTGTCAATTCTGTTGATTTATTCTTTTCATTTTTACCCTAGATATCATATGGAAAAAAATATAACCTTCCTTGAATGTATTCATTTGTATTTTATGGTTTAATATTTATATGTAAATTTTTATTCTGGTTGAAATTTATGTTGATGACATGATTCAAGAACTTGCCTACATCTATTTTGCAAAATATTTGGTTGCATTTTAACCACATTTTCTTAATCATGTATTTTCTCAAGTTATTGGAAATAATAGTTATATCATGTACTGATAATAAGAAATATTGTATAAAATTAATTTTCATCAAATTAACTCTTACACATGATTAAAAATCAAATAGTGCAGAAAACATTTTAACTTCTGAAGCAGTCCTCTCTCTCTTGATGCCTTGCCTGTTTCTCACAGGTTACATTCATGACATCTCTCAAATACCATCCTTGGTCATAGGAAGTAAATGGGAACCCATCAAAATAAATAAATCAGCTCTTGGGAAAATTATATTTTGTGGCCAAATTATGGTGAATCCTACATTTGACAGCACAATTCCATTTTCCTAATAAAACCGAGTTGACAATTCCATCATTACTGAAAATATCCAGAATTTTCATTTCTTCCATAATTTAAGTCTTGCCACTAAGATTCTGTGGACCCCCTCCAATATAAGATGTCATTACTGACTCAAAGGTGGTGGCTCACCTCAGAGTAAGACAACTCCTAATCACAGGCTGCTTTATACTCCATTCCATACGTTCTACTCCTCTTCACTTCATTAGTGACACTAAATGACGTCCTCACAGTCTACTATTCATTTATGCATTTAAAAGTATTGGGTTTGGAGAAATTATATCTGGGAAAGAGGAGAGAAAGGCTATAAAGACAGATTGTTTTATTTTCCCAGCCAACAAATCTCACTTTTAAAAGACATAAAAAGCTGAGATCATGAAGTTTAAAATAATTCCATATTCCATTGCTTTTGAAAGCAGAGCTTTTTTTAGCTATCAAGGGGATCAAGAAAACACAACGTGTCAAAACACTATGGAAACAAGGAAATAGCAGGTGAGATGCTAATGGCATGAGGAAAAGTAAGCAAGGTGACATGGGAGAACAGAGATGGGATCATAAAAAGAGGAACATTTGCAACCCTGTGTAGCAGGCATAGGATCCTTCTTGTCTACTTTCTGTCTGATTAGGTCTCTTCAGTCACTAGGAAGACAGCTGGCTTAGCTGGGTTTTTCTCTTAAAAGTTATGAAAGTTAGATATATTCTATGGTCCTTACATATTACATCTTTCTTTAAAATTGTCAGTGCTTGGTACTTGGTAAACTAGAGTTTGCTCTGCTACAGTTGGAATCAGATCCTTAATGACAGGTAAACACAGACGTGATATCAGTATAAAGGGAAACTGAGGGTTCATGAAGTTTTTCAGAATATGGGAAAATTTTGAAGTGGAAAGGAGGAAACTGTCACACAATTGAGAAAATGGATTAGTGATATACAGATGTTTTAAATAGACATGGAGAGTCTGAGAAGTGTCTCGTTTTGGTGTCAGAAGTGTCTGATTTAGTGTTTTTGTAAGTGTCTTTATCTATCACTGCTAAGCTCTACTGAGAAGCAACAGGTGCCCATTAAGCGGCTGCAAAGACGTTGTGTCATGTGTTAATATAAATGTTGATGCAGAAGATTTGGCAAGATTATAATTTTCAGGTTGAATAACTAGTTTTAATTAATAGAGAATAAAAGAAAGAAATAAAAGAGCCCCAAAAGGACCTGAAAATGTAGAAGTCTGTGAACTAGGTGTAGCTGTAATTACTATACAACCTAGCTACTGCTTCTATTAAGACTGCGATTGTTCTATGGTAAGAAAATAATAAAATTTCTCTATGTTTATCGAAGGCCTTATTTATGCTTATTTTAGAAAATTTTAGTAGTACTGGGTTTGAACTCAGGTCTTCATGTTTTCTAGGCAGACAGTTTACCACTTGAGCCACACTCCCAGCACTCTTTTGCTTTTAGGTGTCCTTTTTTTTGATAGGGTCTTGAGTTTTTTCCCCAGGCTGGCCTCAGACTGTCATTCTCCTACCCATGTCTCTCATGTAGCTGAGATGACAGGCTTCTATCACCAAATCTGGCTTGTTGGTTGTGATGGGGTCTTGCTTACTTTTTGCCTCAGTGATTCTGAAACCTTAATCTTCTCAATCTGCCTATCAACTAGCTTTGATTACAGGCATGACTTACTATGTCTAGCTCTAAAAGTTTCTTATTTTTAGTGTATGGATATTGGAATGTTTGAACTTTTTCAGGAATGCATATATGTATGCGTTTAAGGTAGAAATGTCTACATGTATATTTGATAGTAGAAGCCTGACTGTCAGTATCATACATAAAAAAGGGGGAAATCCAGGGGGAAAACAATGGAAAGTTGATTTTCTCAAGGGAGAAAATGAGTTATCATGGTGTTTTGAAGAGACTTGACATTTGTAGCCCTTTGTGTTTCGAGGCTGGGGCCTCTGAGGGAAGGAAGCTTCTCTTGTTTTGATCAAAATGGTTGGAGCAGTTAAAAAAGAGAACCCTTGTGAAAAAACAGCCATGAATTTGCAAATATGTATTTCACTGCCTTGTGAGACCATATTTTAATTTCCAGTCTAACAAGAAAAAAAGTCTCCTCCCCACTCACCTTTCCTTACATGTATGATGTATGTTGCAACTTTTAAAGTATATTTGTTCCACTTATAAGATTAAAATATAGTTAGTATAGATCAATTAGAAACAAATACCATATTACTTAGCAAATGATTGATTGTTTGTGTACTCACGTGTATGTAGGTAGAAGATGTGTATGTAGGGGTGTGTGTGTGTGTGTGTGTGTGTGTATAAACAATGGTTTGTAATGGCCAACAGATATGGTGTTTAAATTGTATTCAAACTTTATACCTCAGTAACTGATTTCCACTCAAAATGAAATCAATGATGGCACATAGCCTTGATTTCCAGCATGAAGAAAAATTTACTAGCTATTTCCACTGTCAGCTGAAAATTCTACATTCTATTGAAAAGAAATAAAGATATTTTCAAATTTAAAAAGCTAACAAAATCTCCATCAGCTGACAGAAGTTGTAAACAGAACTCTATGAACTTCATCATACTAAAACAATGACACCAGATGACTACCTTTATTTACAAAATATCAAAAGTGCTGGAAATAGAAATATATGAGTAAATATGATTTTTCTAATTTTTAAGGTTTTCTAATTTTTAAGGTTTTTAAGGTTTTCTCTAAAAGATAAACAAATGGATCAAAACTTGTTAAACATTGTGATGTTAATAAAATATAATGATGTAAACTATATATGTGTAAGTCACACTGCAAAGGAAGAGAGGAAAGATGAAAATACACTGATGTGTATTGAGTTCCTTACTTGTGAAGTGACACATCATGCTGGGATAGTTTCTGTGATGACTCAAATTCATGTTGCAATCCTAAAACAACCAGCAGTAAACCTAAACTGTCTACTGAATAATTTAAAATACAGATCAAATCCACAATGAAAATGTTAAACTAATCAAAAATGTCAGTAAAATATAAACCAAGAAGAAACAGAAGCTAAGTGGTACAAACAGAAAACAAATTACAACTGGTAAGCTTAGACACACCATGTTAATAATTAAAACAGACAAACTGTCTAAGAGCTCCTATTCAAATGCAGAGACTAGCAGTCTGAATTTTTATTTTTTTGTTTTCCTTTATTTTTGCAATGCGTGGGAGTATAATGTGGCATTTGCACAAGTTCTCACAATGTATCAAATATATCATACAGGAATTCACCTCCTTTACCAGCATTCTGAAGTTTTAAAAATCAAAATCTGAATATATAAAGACTTGACAAACATAATATTCTTTCAACATAATTTCTCAGGTACCTTAAAATTAGTAGGGCAGGAAAAGCATACAGGGAAAACATTAATAAGAGAGGGGGAGTGACTATGTTAATACCCATGAAAGTAAACTTCAAAACAGGAAATATCATGAAGACTATAGGTGGCAAGCTTATAGTAATGAAATAAAAAATTAATTTAGAAAATATACCAGTCATACACAAGTGATTCTTATTAATTTTCTTATCAATATAAACATAAAATAAATTAAGAAAACACTTGAAACACTAAAAGAAGAACTAGACTTATCTAAAAATTTAGTCTGGGATTTTAGAACTTTTCTTTCAGTAACTGATAGAACATGTGGTCAGAAAAAATGAATAAATATAGAAAATTAGAAAAATATTATAAAAAAGTTGACCTAATTGACATTAAGAGCACTCAACCAATCACAGAAGAGTTCATATTCTTTTTTACTGCAATGGAACAGTTGACAACATTAACTACATGTTTGGCCATAAAACAGTTTAAACACCAACTGGAGTCCTAGCATTGAGAAGAATGAGGCTAGAGGATTACATGTGTCCACAAGTTCAATGTCAACCTCAACAATATAGCAAAATGCCATTTCAAAAATCAATCCATCAAATAAAGGCACAAAACAATCTTGTATTTAACTATAATTTTACAAAATATATTTTTAGAAAATTTTGTTAAATTATAAATTAATAACAATAACATCTTTACTCCTCAGATATTGAAAGTCAAATAATGCATTACCAAATAAACACATGCCTCACACACATATCATGGGTCAGATGAAATAGCAGGGAAAACAGAAAATATTTTGAATGAAATGAAATGAAAGCACAAAAATGTATCAGCAGTTGTGGGTGCAGCTAAATAGTTCTTGGACAAAATTTTAGATCTTTAGATGTCTATAATAAAAAAGAAAAATGTCTAAAACCATTGTAATGATCTCTTGGACCATCTAATGAAATAATATAATAAAGGGTAAATTAATACAAAGCAAGTAGAGGTAACACCATGGCACAAAAGAAAAGTTGAAATCAATGAAATGGAAAAGGACAGAATACAGAGGAAATCAATAAAGTACATAAAAAGTACTTTTAAAAGATAAGTAAAATTTATACAAATTATCTAATTATCTAAGTTCATTTTAAACTAAAAGATCAAAGTCAATTTATTTGTATCAGTAATGAGAAAATGCTATTTAGTCAGTAAGCTTGCAAAATAAGTGAATACGATGAATAATTTTATTTGAGTGTGTTTGATAACTCAAAAATGGACAAATTCCTTTAAAGGGAAAAACCATGGAAAACATTAGGCTTGAATACATATATCCACATATGTACACACCTCTATTCACACACATTTCAAAAAAACAAAACAAACAAAACATCCATGCTTATTGTCCTTAATGGTAAATTCTATAAATATCTTAAAAAGACATCAGGAATCCAAGTACTTTCAGATTGTAGAGATAAGAATACTTTCCAATGTTGCTTTTATACCAGCCACTACCCTCATCAAGAAAACCAGATAAAAATAATACAAGATAAGGTAGGAATGGCAAACTCTGACAGGCAGCCTGGACAGTCAGAAGGAAAAATGGTCAAGTTAGGTATTTGAAAACTTTAACCCATTCAAACCTATAATTTCCATTAATATTGTTTGACATTTTAAATTTGACATTTTTCTGAAAATAAATACCAAAAACAGAGAAGAAATAAGTGAAGATAGAACAACAAATGGCTGTATTCTAGCCATGGAATCTGGTTCACAGTCACAACTTTCTGTTTCAAGGAAAATGTAAAACTAAACTCTAAATGTAATTTATGCAGAAAAAAATCATCTCATCTACACATGTTATTTTCACTCTTGAAAAGCACATTGTCTTTTTGGACCCTACCACACAAAAATTCCATCGTTTCTTCAACTGGGGAAACTGAGTTACAACAATCCATCCATGTCTTTTTCTTTTTTCTCTTTTTATTTTATCATTTTTACATTTACTTATATGTGTATACATTGTTTGTGCCACCTCTTCCCACACCCCCAACACCCCAGTTCCAGGCATAAACTATTCTGCCCTCTTTTCCAATTTTGTTGAAAAGAAAACATAAGCTATAATAGGAAAGACATAGGATTTTTGTTAGTTCCTTCATATTGTTTGTTAGCTATACAGAGAGATTCCAAGGGTTGCTACACGCACTTGTGAATTGCAACCCACATTGGTTCATTTCTACAAGACCTCTTCCCTCCTTCCTGATCCCCCTCCCATAGTGGCCTCTGCCAATTTAAATTACTTTATTCTCTCCTCAACAAGGAGCACATCAACCACATTCAAGTTTTAGGTTTCCTTTCCTTTTCCTATTTCTCCCGTGTGTGTTCTCCCCTTAGTGTGTGTCCCATGTCCAATAATATTTCTGCATTTTGTTTGTGTCTATAATCCACATATGAGGGAGAACATGCAAGTTTTGACCTTCTGAGCCTAGCTAACTAAGCTTCAAATGATGCTGTCTAGTTTCATCTATTTACTTGAGAATGACAAAATTTCATTCTTCTTTGTGGCTGAGTAAAATTCTATTGTGTATAAATGTCACATTTTCTTGATCCATTCGTTGGTGGTGGGACATCTTGTCTGTTTCCATAACTTGACTATTGTAAATAGTGCTGCAATAAACTTGGCTGTGCAAGTGCTTTTGTAATAACTTCAGTCACATTCCTTCAGGTACATCCCTAAGAGTGGTATCACTGGATCATATGGCAGATCTATGTTTAGTTTTCCTCCACATTGTTTTCCAAATTGATTGTACTACTTTACAGTCCCACCAGCAGTGTATTAGGATTCCTTTTTCCCTGCATTCTTGTCATCATTTGTTGTTGGTGGTGATCTTGATGATAGCTATTCTAACAAGGGTGAGGTGGAATCTTACTGTGGTTTTAATTTGTATTTCATTTTTGGCCAAAGATGGTGAGCATTTTGAAGTATTTTTGGCCACTTGGATTTCTTCCTTAATAAAAGTTCTGTTTAGTTCAATAACCCACTTCTTTATTGGTTTATTTTTTGGGGGTAGTTTAGTTTCTTGAACTCTCTGTATATTCTGGTTATCAGTCTGTTGTTTGATGATGTATAACTAACAAATATTTTCTCCCACTCTGTGGGTGGCCTCTTCCATTTAGAGACCATTTATTTTACTGTGCAGAAGCTTTTTAATTTCATATATTCCTATTTGTCCATTCCTTCTCTTAGTTGCTGGTCTGGTAGAGTTCTACTGAGGAAGTCCTTGCCTATTCCTACTGTTTCCAGGGTATTCCATGCTCTTTCTTGTACTAACTGGAAGATTTTGTGTCTGATATGAAGGTCCTTAATCCACTTCGAGTTGATACTACTACAGGGTAACAGACATGGATCCAGTTTCAGTTTTCTGCAGGCAGATAGCCACTTTTCCAGCACCATTTGTTGAAGAGGCGGTCTTTTCTCCATTGTGTGTTTTTGTTGCCTTTGTCAAAAATAAAGTAGGCATAGCTGTGTGGATTCATATACAGGTCCTCTGTTATGTTCCACTGGTCTTCATATCTGTTTTTGTGCCAGTTCCATGCTGTTTTTATTGCTATGGCTCTGTAGTGTTGTTTGAAGTTGGGTATTGTGATACCTCCAGCATTGCTGTTTTTGGTCAGTACTGCCTTGGCTATTTGCAGTCTTTTGTATTTACAAATGTACTGTAAGGTAGATTCTTCAATCTCTGTGATGAATGTCATTGGAATTTTGGGGGGTATTGTCTTGAACATGTATATCACTTGTTGTAGTTTAGCCATTTTACAATGTTGATTTTACCAATCCCATGAGCACAGGAGATCTTTCCATCTTCTGTAGTAAGTCTCCCTCAATCTCTTTCTTCAGTGGTTTGTAGCTCTAGTTAAAGAGGTCATTTACATCATTCATTAAGTTTACTACTGGGTATTTTCATTTTTCTGAGGCTATTGTAAATGGAATTGATTTCCTCTATTCTTTCTCAATTTGTTCATTGTTGGTTTATAGAAAGGCTACTGATTTTTTTAAGTTGATTTTGTATCCTGCTATATTGCTGAAGCTGTTTGGTCATCCAAACAAAAAATCAACAAAGAAATCCTAGAATGAAATGACACCATAAATCAAATATGCCTAACTGATGTTTACAGAATATTTCATCCAACATCTACACAATGTAAGCTCTTAGCAACCCATGGAACTTTCTACAAAATAGGACACAAAGCAAGCCTCAGCAAATACAAGAAAATAGAAATAACTCCTGCATTCTATCTGATCACTGTGCATTAAAACTAGAACTCAACAACAAAAACAACAGCAGAAAGCATGCAAATAATTGGAGGCTAAATAATACATTGCTCAATCAGAGAGTCATACCAGAAATAAGAGAGGAAATAAAATGGCTCATGGAACTAATGAAAATCAAAACACAACCTACAAGAACCTATATGGCACAGTAAAAACAGTCCTAAGAGGAAAGTTTATAGCCATGAGTGCATATATTAAAAGGACAGAAAGATCTCAAATAAAAGATCTAGTGCTACATCTCAAATTCATAGAAAAGCAAGGGCAAGCAAAACCCAAATCAAGCTGAAAGAGAGAAATAGTAAAAATGAGGACTGAAATTTTTGAAACAGATACCAAAAAACCCATAGAAAGAATCAATTAAACAAAAAGCTGGTTATTTGAAAAGATAAACAAGATTGACAAGTGCCTGGAAAATTTGACTAAAATGAGGATGGAAAAGATCCAAATTAGGAAAATCAGAAATGAAAAATGGGAGATAACAATAAACACCACAGAAATCCAGGGAATCATCAGAGACTACTTTGAGAACATATATTCCAATAATTTGGAAAATCTTGAAGAAATGGAAAATTTCTAGATAATTATGAGCATTCAAAATTGAACCAAGAGGATATTAATCACCTGAATAGATCTATAACACAAAATGAAATGGAAGCAACAATAAAGAGTCTCCCAAAAGAGAAAATTCCAGGACCTGACAAATTCTCTGCTGAATTCCACCACACCTTCAAAGAATAACTAATACAAGCACTCCTTAAACTGTTCCATGAAATAGAAAGGGAAGGAACACTGCCCAACTCATTCTATGAACCAGTATTATACTTCCAAAACCAAACAAGAACATATCAAAAAGGAGAACTACAGGCTAATTTCCTTAATGAATATCGATGTAACAATCATCAGTAAAATAATGGCAAACTGAATCCAACAACATATCAGAAAGATCATTCACCACGACCAAGTTGGCTTCATCCCAGTGATGCAGGGGTGGTTTATTGTACATAAACCAATAAATGTAATACAGCACATTAATAGAAGAAAGACAAAACCCACATGATCGTCTCAATCAATGCCAAGAAAGACTGATGAGATTCAACACAATTTCATAATAAAAGTTCTAAAAAACTAGGAATAGAAGGAATGTACCTCAAAATTATAAAGGCTACATATGACAAACCTATAGCCAATCTCATAGTTAGTGGAGAAAAAACTGAAACCATTTCCCTTAATTCAGGAATGAAAAAGGGTGCCCACTCTCCCCACTCCTATTCAACATGCATGATGCTAACCTGTATTGTCTGCAGTTTCACTCAGGCAGCTTTGGAGCCAGCTATCAGGGAGAAATGGCAAGGTATAGGGAGTTTTTCTATGGGCTAGGTATCCCAGATATCTCAGGATTTGATCTGATTGATGCTCTGTCTTCTGTTTGTTGGGAGAAAAATGGAAAGAAAAAAAATAGAAAAGAGAAGTAACCAGTGGGCTTTTTTCCCAGGCTGGAGCAAGACATGACTTGCTGGGTGTGCTGGGCAAGATTTTCGCAGCTGTTAGGTGCAATTGAAGGCTGATTTAAGGGTCATTCTTTGAATTTAATCTGTACCTAATGTGATGGTGGTTATTATTTTGGCTAGAAGCAACCACAGTTACTAAAGTGTGACTCCAACATCTCAAGGAGGTTTCTGAAGTCACAGAATTTGGAGATCTGGTTCCCTACCTTACCTGCATTTTTCTTCTTCTGCATTCTTGTAATTTATGTGAATTGAGTGTTTATTAAGTACCTACTGTTGACTTAAAACCATACTCTTTGTCCACAAACTAATAATAAAGGTGACACATGCCAGGTGATTAGGACACACACAGTAGCTGTAATGACAGCTTTGTATGTCATGACAGCACTGAAGAAAGGTCACTGCATCTATACTACAGGGAAGGAGGGCAGCACAGAGAATCCTGCATGGAAGTCACAGTTGTGCAATAGAGGAAAAGAAAGGACACATAAGCACAGAGAATTTAAGATATTGAAAACCAAGCCCTGCTCCACATTCTCCCCATGCCTGTAAGACAGTTTGTTAACTCAACATCCTGGAGACTCATTGTAGTTTTAGTAAAGATTCTTTTCTTTAAAGCAAATACATTTACTTTAATTCAATGCAATTCAACTCCTTCATAAAATGACACATTGTATATGGGATCCTAAACATCAAGAAGACTGACAGAATCTCATGCTTGCATCTTGTCTTTAAATGAGAAACAAAATAAAGTCCTTGGAAAATAAAGGGATTGACATCATTTCTCTTTTTTCATATTTTGAAAATATTTGTATTGAGAAAAAACCCAGAATAAAACTTATTTGAGGCCTTAAAATTTTTTCTCTGTCCCAGAATCACTCCTTTTTGTGCTGGGGATTCTCCAGACACAAACAAGATTAGCTGATGTGCTCTATGTTCTCATTCTACACCCAACAGTCATGATTGCCTTTACTTGTTTTTGTTTTTTCTCATTTTTTTTACTTTTTTCCCATAACTTTCAAACAATTTCAAAGTGATTATATTACATTGTCTACCGTTATGTACTGCAGAGAAAAGAGATACATAGATTACATTTTCTTGGGTCTGCAATTGGCACTATTGTGAGTCTTTTCAGAAGGTATCACTATTCTGTGTTCTAACCCCATGGAACTTATTTACAAGAACAACAGAAATAAAAGAATTTGATTTGTTAATAATTCCTCCACCATGGAAGTTTAGCCTTTACATAAGTATCTGAATTCCTCTTATAATAATATGTGTGGGGAAAAAGAGTAATATTGTAATAATCAAAAGGATTCCAGGGAGAAATTGAATAAGCTGTCAAGTAGCTTGTACCAATTCATTGTGTCTGGGAGCAGCAGTTTTCCCTTACCACACTCACCTCTCCTCCCTTCTCCTTTGACTTCCTCACACATTGTACTGTGCTGAGACCACCAAGAGATTCACCAATCACTCCAGGATTCTTATGCAGGTCAGCTCCTTGGTTCTTGGATGCAAATGATCCATGAGGTCCATTTCCCCAAGTGCTCTGTGCACCTAATGGAAGCTGATTTTAAAACCCAACACAAAGCCACTAAAATGGAAGAGCTTCCCATGGACCAGAGATGATTCTCAATTCCATATGATGCTTTTTTCATTTTTCTCTTTTCTGAGGCAGGGCCTCTCTATGCATCCCAGATGGTTCAAGCATCCTCGAACACTCCATCCTTCTGTGAGCCACTTCAGAACTTCAATTACAGGTGTGAACTATCATACCTAATTACAATGTGTTCCTAATTCAGCAGTGGTCCACTGGAAGCAATGTTCATATATATAGTACAATTATTTCATCCATAAAACAAAGGCTAACGTACAGTAAGACTTGTTATCATTGCTTGATTCAGATGAGAATAGACTATATATATAGTGTCTCTCTCTCTCTCTCCCTCTCTCTCTCTCTATGTATATGTATAAGGTATATATGATATATATATTAGATATCAAAATAGGTAGATATAGATATTGAAGCAGGGTCTCACTACATTACCCAAGCTGACCTCAATCTTGCCACCTCCTGTCTCAGCCTCCCACATACCTGGGATTATAGATGTTCACCACCATGACTTGGAGCATAAACTTTTTAAGCCCCATTTGTGTTCCATTACCTTTCTCTAAATGTGCAGATGAGCCCTTCTTCACCTCTCCCTGAGTACAGCAGGCTGATGGAGTATCAATGTCCAACACTGTGTTCTCCTGAATTAGGAACTGATTTTTAACTGAAATTAACTTTAGCTAATTTGTGTCACATAGTAACAAAATTGGGAGAAAATATTGAATGGATAAGTAAAAATTGTGTTTTGAATTATGTCAGAAGCCTATTAATTACATTTTTGAAGGAGTGGCTATGAGTTAAGTAACAAATAACACTGAAAAGAAAATAATTTTATGGAACTATTCATATAAAATAGTTTAAAATAGCTAGGTACTGGCTAAAATAATTGTAAGATTGTTATACATGACATATTTATTAATTAAATTAATACTCATTTGGGAGACCCTGCCTCTTATTTATCTTGTTAATCTTTCTCTGTTGCTAAATGTTCACTTTATTTGATGGACCAAATCACCAGATTCTAAATGCCCTAACATTATGTGGCCATTGGGCCAAGTAGCTGTGGCAGAGCTTTGAAAGCACACTTAGTTTAGGAAAGGAGGTGAGTGTGGTGGAAATGTTATGCACTGATGCAGGTAATGGGAAAATGAGACCTGCTGAAGCTATTTCAGGAATAGGAGAATTGGGAGGTAAGTGCGAATGATGGATGCGGTGAATTCAACTCTGATACATTGTAAGAACTATTGTAACATCACAGTGTACCCCACAGTGCAATAATATGGTAAAAAATTAAAATAAAATCACTTCAACTAAATACCTATCAAGAATAAAATTGACAATATATGCAAGTTGCAATCAACACATATAATTGACAGTATGACTTGCTCAATAAAAAAATTTAAGAGTCCTACAGAAAAGAATAACTTGTTATTAGCATGAGATTATCATAAACAATTATTATTATCATCACTCAATAATGATTACTGTTTAAAATAGAAAATGTGATAGTATAATGGGTAATTTCAAAATTGAGAGAAAGAAATCAATGCTTTGTGAGTGACTAAGAAAAACTTAACATAAACATGGTTATAGCCAGAAATGGAGAATCAAGAACGCTAGAATGAATTATAACCACTAATAGCTAATGAGCACTTTCTAAATACTTTTCATATAGCGCTATGGTTTGGATAAGTGTCTCCAAGACCATGATGCTATTAAGAAGTGTGGAATCTTTAACAGATGGGGCCTTGTGGGAGGTACGTTATCATTGGAATAGTGCATTTGAAGGAGCTATTAGGACTCCACCCACCTCCACTTCTCTTTTGCTTCTGGACACAAAGTGAGGTCTTCCTGTGCTACATCGTGCTGCCATGATATTTTCCTTCAGCACAGACCTCAAAGAAAGAGGCCAACCCACCATAGATTGAAAGTCCAAACTGTGAGTCAAACAAAACCTTTCCCCTTAATATGATTATCTTAGGTAACAGTTACAGTAACAGAAAGCTGATGAACTCCTATGGTAACTCATTAAATTATTATAACAACCATGAGATGAGTGATACTTTGTCTTTCTTGTAGACATGAAAAAAATTAGACAGTAAAGTACATAGGACCCACTCTTGGGAATTTCATATCCTTCTCCTTCTCCCTCAAAGCCTCAGATTTCTCTTTTGGGAAAGCCCTGGATACTGTAAGTAATTGGATCTCTTGTTATATATATATATATATATATATAATATATTATATATTATATATAACATATATGTATATATATGTGTGTGTATATATATTATATATAACATATATATGTATATATGTGTGTGTATATATATATATATATGACTGCTAGAAGAAAGATGTTGTAATAAGATAACTTAGCACAGTATTTTTTTTCATTTATTCATATGTGCATACAATATTTGGGTCATTTCTCCCCACCCCCTGCCCCTTTCTTCTCCCCCCCACCCCCTCCCTTTTCCCCTCTACCCCCTTGCTTCCAGGCAGAAACTGTTCTGCCCTTATCTCTAATTTTATTGAAGAGAGAGTATAAGCAATAATAAGAAAGACAAAGCGTTTTTGCTAGTTGAGATAAGGATAGCTATACAGAGAGATTCCTAGCATTGATTTGATGTACAAATGTGTTACATTCTAAGTTATTCTTCTTGTACTCACCTTTTCTCTAGTTCCTGATCCCCTTCTCCTATTGACCTCTGTCACTTTAAAGTTTCTATATTAGTTCCTCTGCATTGAGGACATCAAATACTATCATGTTTTTTGGGTTTCTTTAATGAATGTAAATTTCCTCTGTGATACTCGAGAACAAGGACCTTCATACTTTCAGCTTATTTAAATTTAACATTATTGAAATCCATCAGCTTGATATGGAATCCCTGGCTTACTTCAAAAAACTCTCCTTGGTGGTTGCATTCAGGAAGAATTTAAATAAGGAGCAGATACTAATTCTACCAAATACCTTAGGGCAAGGAAACTCAAATTTTTAAACACTTAGCTATTTTGAAGAAAACACTTTCCAATGTTTTTCACCTATTACTGCATAGTAAGAGAGGATCAACACTTGAACAAATTATTTGGTTGTTTAAGTTAAAAGTGCTGAGAGGTGGGCTAAAACTAGCAGGGAAAAAAAGAAAAATACAGGGTATGTGGAGGGCTAAAGTAGGAATGCTAAAATGTAGGGCAAGTTTTGGTGCTGGGTTACATTTGAAAACATCTCCTCCCTTCCTTCCTTCCTTCCTTCCCACCTTCCTTCCTTCCTTCTTCCTTCCTTCCTTCTTTCCTTCCTCCCTTTCTCCCTCCCTTCCTTCCTCCCTCCCTCCCTTCCTATCTACCTTCCTTCCTTCTTCCTTCCTTCCTTCCTTCCTTATTTCCTTCTTCTTACCTCTCTTCCTTCTTCCCTGCAGACATTACTGACTGCACCTTCTTGGTGCTTAACATTGTTGAAAGGCACTAGGTACACAGTTGACAGAAAACAAACAAGATCCTTCAGTCAAGTCATTGTCCACTATCAGTGGCACAAAGACAGGAAGTAAACAAACAAATAAAAGTATTAATGTAAAGAGACAATAACGGAGGTCCATGGGTGGAGATAGGAGGTTCATTAAAGTGAGCAGGAGGGCCTCTGAAGTGCCATTGCTAACAAGCCAGGTAAAACCCCAGTGAGAGAATGTCAAAGGGGATGATTCAGTAGGGAGAGTCCTGTGTTTGTGGGGAGATGCTATATGTGAGGAATGTGGATAAAGACCAAAGCATATGGAGAATGGTGAAGCAGGGGAGAAGAATGGAACAATCCTGACTACAGTAAGGTGTATTCTGCTGCACCTGTGTCATCTGAGTTTCCCACTAAAACCCCACAAAGAAATATCAAGTGTGCTGTAGGAGGGTCTGACTCAGGTGGTGGGTCAGCTTGTGTGTTGGTGCTCAATGTAGTGCTTAAATTCAGAAGCACTACACCAGTACCTCTGGCCGAAGTAGATGGAATCTGAACAGATTTTCCAAGTGATCCCTATGCTATTAAAGTTTGGGAAGCATGAATTTAGAAATTAGAGTCAAAGTCTGAGAAAGTGTTGAAGTTCACTAGGAAAAAAGAGAATTAGAGACATTAATTGTCCTGAGGCCAGCATGATGGAACAGTGGGAACACACTGTGGTTGATTCTGCAGGAATTACTCACAACAGATAGTGCATCTTTGGAGAGAAAGAATATGGGAGCTGCTAAGAGACTTGCTACGACTATTATACCTTACTACACAGCTGCAGCATTATATCATGTTTTAGAAACTTTCTTAAAATTAAGTTTTGTCTATAAAATATGAATCATTAGATAAAAGAACATTTTCATTTCTGTTATTTATTTATGGGAATGATTGCTTTTCACTTACTGGCTGTGATTTCTATCAAATATATACGCTAATATGGCATAAATTCAGCAGAAGCTACACATAAAAATTTTTCTTGAAGATACCGACTGGGACACAGCTGCAGACTACATGAGCTTTGTGAATCAGGGATCTTGCTGACATGCTGGAGACACACTTGGCTAAGGCAAAGCACAAGGGAGAGCAGAAAGTATGGCACTCTGAACCTCAAGCTCGTGGAAGGCTTCTCCAAAGCACAATTGACTGAAAGAACAGCTGGCCCACCAAGCCCCCACCACAAAGGCCCATGGAGCCACTGCTCTGCTCCACCAGGCTCACTGTCTCTTGGGCCTCCAGGGCCCCAGCTTGGTGTGGGCCCACTGGTTCTCCACTCTGCCACACCCCCAGCCAACAGACTTGCCAGGCCTCCACCCAATCTCTGCTCCTCCAGCCCACACCCCACAGGCCCACAGGGCTGCCGCTCTACAGGCCCACCAGGTCACCGCTCCACCAGGCCCCCACACCACAGGCCTGAAGGATCTCCACTCTCCTGGGCACCCACCCCACAGGCCCACAAGGCCCTGTTCTGCAGGGCTTGCCGGATATCCACTCCACCAGGTCCTTGCATGACAACCCCACCAGATTAATGCTCTGCCAGGCTTCAGCCCTACAAGCCCACCAGGCCCCCACCTGCTCTCTGCCCACCACAGGAGGGCTCCAAACCTGCATAGGAGACAAAGACAGACAGGACTGGATGCTAAAGGAATAACCCCAGAACAACTAAGACAGTAACTCTACTGTTCCAGAACCAGTGATTTTTTGTTTTTTGGGTGTTTTCTTTGTCTTGATTTAAGTGTTTGGCTGTCTGGTTTGCTTTTTCATCATCCACCATCTCTGCCTGTTGTTTTCTTTTATTTCTTTCTTTTAATTCTCTTTTTCTTTCACTTTTTTCTCCTTCTTTCTTGGTTTTGTTAGTATTACTATTGTAACTCAGCTAATAATAAATTACAAATAGTCCAGGGACAGAAATAGTACCTAGTGGAAATATGGGGAGATGAAAAAGGGATGGAAACCATTCTCCCCCCTCAAAAACAATAAGTACATAATTCAGAGGGTAATGAAGAAAATGAATACCCAGATCCAGACTCCAAAAAAGCAAAGATAAACTATACCAAGGAGCCCAAGGAATCCCACAAGAACATGCTGAAAGAAGAAATCCTGCAAGTAATCAATGAGAATTTCATACAGATGTTACTAGACATGGTCAACCAAAATGGACAGGAGGGACTCATGAAATTCTAGGACAACAAAAATAAAAAATATGAGAAAACATAAAAACAAATACATGAACTCATAGCAGCCCTAAATAAATACCAAAGTGAAACAGAGAATACCATAAATGAAGAGATAAATGAATTAAGGACAAAAATTGCCAATATTAAAGAGGAAGTGACCCATGATATGGAAAACCTCAGAAAGAAAAAGAAAAACAAAAACAATACACAATGGAAAGCCACCTCAGCAGACTAGAACAAGCAGAAGACAGAGTCTCAGAACTCAAATATGAAGTGGAAATTGAAGGAAAAACTAAAGAGCTATTAGTCAAACAACTCAAGACCTATGAAAGGAATATGCAAGAACTCACTGACTCTATCAAAAGACCAAACCTGAGAATAATGGTGTTGAAGAAGGAGAAGAGGTGCAAGCCAAAGGAATTCCTAATATATTTAGCAAAATAATAACAGAAAATTTCCCAAACCTAGAAAAAACTATGCCCATTCAGGTACAATAAGCCTCCAGGACAACAAACAGACTTGACCAAAATAGAACTACTCCGGGACATATTATCATTAAAACAACAAGCACAGAGACTAGAGAAAGAATATTGAAATCTGTAAGAGAGAAAAAAACAAATAACATGCAAGGTAAACCCATCAAAATCATGGCAGATTTCTCAACAGAAACCTTAAAAGCAGGAAGAGCATGGAGTGAGGCCTTCTGGGCACTGAATGAAAATAACTGCAATCCTAGGATACTCTACCTAACAAAACTATCATTCAAAATAGATGGAGCAATAAAAGTCTTCCATGATAAGCAGAAACTAAAACAATATATGACCACCAAGCCACCACTACAAAAGATTCTCCAAGGAATTCTGCACACAGACAGTGAATGCAAACAAAACCATGAAAGGGAAGGCAGTACCAAACCACAGAAGAAAAAATGGCAAGAAAGTAAAAAGTAACGTTGACTTAACTACACACAATCAAACCCTTAAACAACAAAGACAACTACATGACAGATCACCACATACCTATCAATACTATCACTGAATATTAACAGACTTAATTCCCCCATAAAAAGACACTGATTGGCAAACTGAAATAAAAAGGAAGCTCCAACAATCTGCTGCCTACAGGACACCCATCTCATTGACAGAAACAAGCACTGGCTGAGAGTGAAAGGCTGGAAGAAGATTTATGAATCCAATGGCCCCTGAAAACAGGCAGGAGTAACAATATTTACCTGGGACAAAGTAGACTTCAAACTTACATTGATCAAATGAGATAAAGAAGGACATTCCATACTAATAGAAGGGGAAATACATCAAAAGGAAATAACAGCCATCAACCTATATGTACCAAACATCAATGCAACCAATTTCATCAAACATAGTCTGAAGGACCTAAAAACATATATAACCTCCAAAATAGTGGCAGTGGTGCAAACCATTGGCAGCTGAACAACACATTTCTCAATGATCACTGAGTCATTGTTGAAATAAAAGAAGAAAAAAGGTGAAAATGAAAACACGACCTACCAGAACCTATGGGACACAGCAAAGGCAGTCCTAAGAGGAAAGATTATAGCCATGAGTGCATATATTAAAAGGTCAGAAAGCTCTCAAATCAATGATCAAATACTACAGCTCAAACTCCTAGAAAAATAAGAAGAAACAAATCCCCAAACAAGCAAAAGGAGAGAAATAACTAAAATAGGGGCTGAAATCCATGAAACAGAAACAACAACAACAAAAAACATACAAAGAATCAATGAAACAAAAAGTTTCCTTGAAAAAATAAATAAGATTGACAGACCCCTGGCAAACCTGACTAAAATGAGGAAAGAAAAAACCCAAAACAGTAAAATTAGAAATGCAAAAGGGGAGATAATAACAAACACCATGGAAATCCAGGAAATCATCAGAGACTTCTTTGAGAGCCTATCTCTAATAAATTTGAAAATTTTGAAGGAATGAACAGATTTCTAGATACTTACTGTAAGGTACTGCCAAATAAAGACTACACCACGTGTGGAAGAGAAAGATTTGTTAGGAACCAGACTGCAGGGCTGTCACTCTTTTTTTGTTCAGAGTGAAGCAGCTTGGCTAAAAAATGGGTAGTGGGCTTCATAGGAGGGGCCAAGCCATGGGTGAGGAAGAGAGTTTCTGGTCTCTGATTATCTGTGACCACCAGATGGAACATGCCTGGCTAGTTGAGTAACTGGAAGTTCCTGAGTTGTTTTGCAAGCCGAGAAACAATCAGAGAAAAAGCAGGAGAGTTAGGCAAGCAGTCATAAATCAGGGGGTCTGGTTTCAGTGCTACCCTCAGGACCTTCCACCCACCCTAATAATTCCAGGGACCTAACACTTATGACCATGCAAAACTGAACCAAGAGGATATTAATCACTTAAATAAATCTATAACAAAATGAAATTGAAGCAGCAATTAAGAGTCTCACAAAACAGAAAAGTCCAGGACTTGATATTATCTGCTGAATTCTATTAGATATTTAAAGAAAAACTAATACCAACACTCCTTTAAGTGTTCCATGAAATAGAAAGGGAAGGAACACTGACTAACTCATTTTATGAAGCCAACATTACTCTCATCCCAAAACCAGACAAAGACACCTCCAAAAAGGAGAACTATAGGCCAATTTCCTTAGAATATCAATGAATAATCCTCAATAAAATAATGACAAACTGAACGCAACACACCATCAAGATCATACACCATGACCAAGTCGACTTCATCCCAGGGATGCAGGGGTGATTCAACATATGCAAATCTATAAATGTAATACAGTACATTAATAGAACCTAAGACAAAAACCAATTGATCATCTCAGCAGGTGCAGAAAAAGCCTTCAACAAAATCCAACACCACTTCATGATAAAAGCTCTAAAAAAAATAGGAATAGAAGGAATGTACCTAATCATTGAAGAGGCTGTGTATGACAAACCTATAGCTAACATCATACTTAATGGTAAAAAACTGAAACCATTTCCCCTAAAATCAGGAATGAGATACAGGTGCCCACCATTCCCACTTCTATTCAACATAGTACTGGAATTTCTTGCCAGAGCAATTAGGCAAGAAGAAGAAAGAAAAGGAATACAAATAGGTAAATAAACTGTCAACATATCCTTATTTGCAGATGATATGATCCTATAGCTTAAAGACCCAAAAAACTCTATCCAGAGACTCTTAAACACCATAAACAGCTATATCAAGTTGTCAGGATATGAAATCAACCTACAAAAATCATTTACTTTTCTATACACCAACAATGAACAAACTGAGAAGGAATTCATGGAAATAATTCCATTTACAATAGCTGCAAAAAAACCAAATACCTGGAGTAAATTTAACAAAGGATATGAATTACCTCTACAAGGAGAATTACAAACTCCTGAAGAAAGAGATCTAGGAAAACTACAGAAGATGGAAAGATCACCTGTTCTCATGGATTGGTAGAATCAACATAGTAAAAATGTCTATACTACCAAAAGCAATCTACATGTTTAATGCAATTCCCATCAAAATTCCAGTGACTTTCATCACAGAGATTGAAAAATCTACCCTAAAGTTCATTTGGAAACACAAGAGACTGTGAAAAGCCAAGACAATACTCAGCAAAAAGAGCAATGCTGGAGGTATCACAATACCTTACTTCAAACTATATCACAGAACAATCACAGTAAAAACAGCATGTTACTGGCACAAAAACAGACATGAAGACAGTGGAACAAAATAGAGGACACATATATGAATCCACACAACTATCCACTTCACTTTTGACAAAAGTGCCAAAAATATACCATGGAGAAAAGATAGTCTCTTCAACAAATATTGCTGGGAAAAGTGGTTATCCATCTGCAAGAAACTGAAACTAGACCCATGTCTATCACCCTGTACTAGTATCAACTAAAAATGGATCAAGGACCTTAATATTGACATGAAATTTTGAAGTTAGTACAGGAAAGAGCAGGAAACACTCTGGAACTAATAGGTATAGGCAAGCATTTCCTCAATAGAACCCCAACAGCCCAGCAGCTATGAGAAAGGATGGACAAATGGGACTTCATGAAATTAAAAAGCTTCTGCCCAACAAAAGAAATGGTCTCTAAATTGAAGCAAACACCCACAGCATGTGAGAAAATATTTGCCAGCTACACATCAGACAAAGGACTGATAACCAGAACTTCAGGAAACTTAAGAAACTAAATTGTCCTAAAATCAGTGAACCAATTAAGAAATGTGCAACTGAACTAAACAGAACTTTCTAAAAAAGAAGAAATTCAAATGTCCAAAAAACACGTGAAAAAATTCTCACCATGTCTAGCCATAAAGGAAATGCAAAACAAAACCACACTAAGATTCCACCTCACCCCTGTTAGAATAGCCATCATCAAAAACACTGCCAACAACAGGTGTTGACAAGGATGCGGGGAAAAAGGAACCCTTGTACACTGCTGGTGGGAATGCAAGCTGGTGCAACCACTCTGGAAAAAAATTTGGAGACTTCTTAAAAATCTAAACATAGACCATCCATATGATCCAGCAATACCACTCCTGGGGATATACCCAAAAGAATGCAGCACAGGTTACTCCACAGGTACCTGCCCATCAACATTTATTGCAGCACTATTCACAATAGCCAAGTTATGGAAACTGCTAAGATGTCCCACTACTGATGAGTAGATCAAGAAAATGTGGTATTTATACACAATGGAATTCTACTCAGCCATGAAAAAGAATGAAATCTTATCATTTGCAAGTAAATGGATGGAACTGGAGAACATCATTCTGAGCAAGGTTAGCCAGGCTCAGAAGACCAAAAATCGCGTGTTCTTCCTCATATGCAGACTTTAGATCTAGGGCATATATAGCAGTGTGGTTGGACTTGGATCATATATAAGGGGAGAGCACATATGGGAGGCATGGGGCTAGGTAAGAAACCTAAAATATCAAACTGTTTGATGTCCCTACTGCAGAGGAACTAATGCAGAAACCTTAAAGCAACAGAGGTCAATATGGGAAGGTGTTAAGTAACTAGTGAAAAAGTCAGGTAGACATGAATCAACTTGGGTTGTAACACTTTTGTACATGGAAGCAATGCTAGGAATCTCTCTGTATAGCTGTCCTTAACTAGCAAAAATGCTTTGTGTTTCTTACTATGCTTATGTCTTCTCTTCAACAAAATTAGAGATAAGGGCAGAACAGGTTCTGCCTGGAAGCAAGGTGGGTAGGGTGTCAGGGGGGAGAAATGATGCAAACAGTGTATTCACATGTGAATAAATGAATAATAATAATAAATTTTTTCTTTATGGTTTATTGAATTTATAAGAGAAATAAAAAATAATTAGACTTTGGGTATCTATATTTTGTTTTTTATTAAATACAATAGATTCATGTTATGGAAGAGAATTTTTACATTATGATAAAATACTCATTCAGTATGAATGGAAAATCCCATGTTTATATTTCAGAGGATTTGTCTGATGGTCTAAACTCTACAGCCATAATGATGGGATGAATGATATTGAGCAATCACATGGGAAGATTTCTTTGATCTAATTGTGAATGTCTGCTCATGATATGACATACACGTATACATGTTAACATATAAACAGATATGCATACATAATTGCACACATGAATGCAAACATAAAATACATATGTAATTACATATTAAATACATTTTAAACATGCAGAAGATTTGCAAATTTTTGCTTGTGAAGGTATGAGTTTGACTGTTGAGCATGAAAAGAAAATTTCTCTGTGCCCATAACAAAAAAATGTAGATGAGGGATGAAAACATGTGTCACAAATTGATAATCATTAAGTTAATATGTAAGTCAGGGTTAGAACCATCTCTTGTTATAGAATTTATGCAAAGATATATTATGCTTTTAAAAACTATTCATGAATCTCAATCACTGACTATGATAGTCATGACTTAACATTTAATTTATCCTTCACCATAATATTTCAAGGAAATGATTGCTTTGGCCTGTGATTCATGAAAATGAGTGCAAGATGTCAGAGGCTGATTATAAAAATATATAAAGACAAGTTCATATACTACAACAGAACTCTGACCCACACCCTCTGCTGGAACTGGGCTCATATTGAAATCATAATCAGTGGAGTCTTTACTTCAACACACCACAGCCTCTGCAGTAATTGTAATTGGCCCTTGAGGATCAGTGCTTGGTAAACAAGGGAAAGCTTTCCTGGTTTAAACTTACATCAATCACAGAAAGCCGAATATGCTCCCAGGACCACTTACATAGGAAGCCTTATATTCAGCCACTCTAGCTTCCCCACCATCATCCTCCCATCATGGCACACCTGCAGCCACCTTTGTCCCTTTTACCAGTGCAAAGGCATCCACTCCTCTGCCTGCCACTGAGTCTTTTCTATTATAAATGAGGAATCTCCCTCCCTTGCTGGAACAAGCTCTGGATCTATAGCCTGTGCTTTTCTGTTTGGGCCTGTTGTTTCTTTTAAATTTTGAATAAGTCAATTTCCTCTCCTTTCCTTACCTATAAAATAGTGCGTAGGTGACTCACAAGATTATGAAGGTTGGTTGATAATGAGTGCTAAGGTATGCAGAATCTCTTGAGGACCAGATGGCAAGCTATGGAAGTCTGTGACTTTTCATCAATATTCTAGTATTCTGATACCTCTGCAATCCCTTGCAGTTAGACAAAACATTTAGCATCTATTATAAAACTGTAAATTCTTCTTTCTGCCACAAAGAGGTGTGGTGTTTAGGTGGTGCCAGTTCTGTTAGGCCTGTGAAGAACTTTACTGAGACACAGACAAGTCTCTGAATTTGTTAAATAGATTGTCACTGCAGTATATCCAGTTAGTTGACTGATGTACTGTCAAACATGGATATATAATGACCTAAAAAGACCCAGGAAGTATTAAAAAACAGGTCATCCTTTGTAAGAAATATGGTTGCTTTTTTTTGGCAGCACTGGGTTTTGAATTTAGAGCTAGATGCTTGCTATGCAGCATTCTTACCACTTGACCCACAATATGGTTACTTTGACTAATAAAACTAATATAATCTTGATTTTTTTCCTATTAGATTTGCTTTGCTCTGACTTCTTGATATTTATTCTACTGATTTTCAAAACTGAATTCAAAATTTCCAGTCAAGTAAGTGATAAGGATCCATACATTCGGTGAAAGTGGAAGATAGATTAGACCAAAGTATTAGAGTCCTTAGAACATTCTGCTGTGTTTGAAGATGTTCATGATAAGTTATGTGCTGAATTTTTTATTCCTCTGTAAAAAATGCTTGTTTTTCTATATGTAAATTTTTGTATCTATGGTATAAAATCATGCACAAATACTGAATACTAATGGTGTTAAAGCTTGAAATGCTGAGAGAGAGGTTAGTGTCTATGATTTGGGAAACAAGAAATATTAAGGCATTGTTATTCCAGAAAGTTCAAATCTCCAATATAAATGAGTAAAATCTAGATCACAAATGATTATCAGTTGAAGCTTTTATACCAGGTGTGTAATAGTGTGATACTTATTTAATATTATTAATCTCACTTGCTTACCTTTGACCACTTTTCCTAACATTTTAGATCCTCATAGTCACCTCATAATTTTGCTTTTCCCAAAGAATGAATTTGAAAGGGAAAAAACCTTGAGGTTTCACTGGAAGACCATGAAATGTGTATTTGACAGTTTTCTTGCTAAATTATAGTACATGAATAGCTAAAAGGGATTTAAAAAAATTCTATTGCTTTGATTAAAGGCAATATGAACAAACTAATTGTATTTATATGTGTTTATTTTATAATCAGAATATTGTATCTGTTGCAATTTTACCTTACTCTTACTCACATTATTATTCTTTTTTTGTCTTCTCTTTTACATATTCTTGCTTTGTTCTCTTTCTATGCTCCTTCATATTGTTTGTTTATTTATTCTTGTTACTTTTATCATAATCAATTTTTAACTTCATAGTTTAGTCTACATTAATTTTGCCATTTTATTTTCCTTGGATATTGGTTGTGTAGTAGTTAGTTTTAATTGATTTTAATTGAATGTCTGCTTTGCTTCCTTTTGTTGTCATTGCTGTTAGGGTTTGTTTCATTCTCTCTGATTGCTACTGGTGATTGGGCCCTCAAGAGAAGGCTTCTCACTAAAACTGATAGATACATCCACCCATACAGACACCAACATTGTAATTTAGATACCCAAGATATGTAGAAAAGGAGGGAAATATGACTTCCTCAAGTCCCACAACTCTTCAATAACTGAATCTAAAGATAATGACATGGTTGAAATGCCAAAGAATTAAAAATTCTAGTTAAAAAATATTATCAATCTCCTTAAAGAGGATTCAAATAAGCAAACAAAGAAGAGAGGTCCATTCAAAATCTGGATGAGAAATTCAACAACTTGGACAGGAAATAGAGCAAAGAGAAATTCTGAACTAAAGAAATCCTGGATGAAAATCTCAATAAATAAAATTAAACACTTAATGGAAAGCATCATCAGTAGACTAGACCAAGCAAAAGAAAGAATATCAAAGACCAAAAACAAGGTTAAGGAAATTTTACATTTAGACAGGAATAAATGTAAAAAATCAATCATAACTACAGCATCCAAGACCTCTGTGATATGATTGAGACCAAACTACTGAATCTGTCATGTTGAAGAGGGGACTGAGATTCATATCAAAGGCATAGAGTTTATTCAGTGAAATTATCAGAAAACTTTCATATCCTGGTAAAGAAGTAGACATCCAAGTTCATGAAGCATTTAGAATCTCAAATATATATGACCAAAAAGAGTCTCTCCATCACATTATTCTAAACTACCAAGAATACAGGACAAAGAATGATTACAGGAAGATGCAAGAGAGATGTGTCAAGATACTTAAAAAAGCAAACTTGTCAGAGTAACAGTTGGCCTCTCAGCAAAAACTAAAGGTAAGGAAAGCATAGACTGAAGTATTTCAATCCCTGAAACAAAATAAATGCCAAACAAGAACACAATATCCAGCAAAGCAATTCTTTAAAATCAAAGGAAAAATAAAGATCTTCCATGTGAACCATTAGCTAAAGAAATACATGACAGCTAAGCCAACATCACAGTAGATTCTTAAAGAAATGCGATGCATAGGAAAAGAAGAAAGATATGCACAAGCATGAGATACTCACTAGGAGAACAGAAAATAAATGAGATGTAAGAAAAATTTAAACATTACTATCCCAGTAAACCAACAAGTCTTTAAGATAAAGAGAAGTTAGTATATATATCTCTCAAAAATCACCCTAAGTGTAAATGATCTTAACTTTGCAAAGAAAAGTAACAGACTGGATAAGTCTTTGCTGTCAAAGACACACACAGACCCAAAGTGCAAAGAAGCAAGACTATATTTCAAGCAAATGGAGCCCAAAAGAAAGCAGGGGCAGCTTTATTCACATCTGAAAAGCATAATTTAAGGCAAAACTAATAAGAAATTACAAACAAGGTCACTATGCATTAATAAGGGGGAAAAATCCATCAAGAATATGTGACAATTGCAACTATAAAGCACCAAATATTGGTGTGGCCAACATCATAGAAGTTGAACATAAACAGATAGGTCCATTTATAGTAACAGTGGGTGATTTCAAATACTACTGTCATCAGTAGACATCCAGATTCCTCAAAAGATATCAACAAAGAAACTGCAAAGTTAAACTGCACCATAGATTAATGAACTTAATAGACATTTACAGAATATTCCATCCAATAGATTAGAATTCACATTCTTCTCAGCAGTCCATGGAATTTTCTCCAAAAATAGATCATGTTTTAGGTCAGAAAACAAGTCTTAACAAAGAGAAAAACAGAAAGAATTTCTTTTGTCTGATCACAATGAAATAAAATTAGAAATCAATAGCAAGAGAAACTATAGGAAATATAAAAATATATGAAGAATGAACAACACTTTTTTTGAATGATCAGTAAGTCTGTGAAAAATTAAACAGGAAATTTTAAATTTCTAGAATTAAGTGAAAACAAAAATACAACTGACCAAAACCAACAAAATATAGCAAAGACTGTTCTAAAAGAGAATTTTATAGCTGTGAGTACTAATTAAAAAGTCAAAAAGAACTCAGATAAATAATCTAATGATGTATCTTGAGATTTCAGAAAAACAAGAACAAGCCATATACCATATTATGAGATGAAAAGAAATACTATAGATCAGGATGGAAATTATGAAATGGAGACTGAAAGACTGAAAAGAACAATGAAAAAGATCTGTGAAATGAAGAGTTCATTTTCATTCCTAGACAAGAAACAAGATTAGAAAACCCTTAGGCAAACTAACCAAGAGAAAGAGAGAGAAGAAACAAATTAACACATTTTGAAGAGAAAAAGTAGATTTTACAACAGATATCACTGAAATCCAGAGAGACATTAGGGAATATTTAGAAGAAATAGATAAATTTCTAGACACATATGACCTGCCAAAATTGAACCAAGAGGACACAAACAACCTAAACAGATCTATAATGAGAAAAGAGATTGAAGCATTAATAAGAATCACACAAAAAGAGAAGCCAAAAACCTGAGGATTCACTACTGAATTCTGCTAGACCTTGAAAAAATAACTAACATCAAACTTGCTCAAACTGTTCCATAAGACACAAAGGGTAAGAGAGCTCCCAAACTCATTATATGAAGGCACAATTTCCCTATTACCCAAACTGGATAAGAACAAAACAAAAAAACCCAAAACCACAGGTCAACTTTGTGGGTAAACACAAGAATCCTCAATAAAATAGTTGCAAACTGAGCTCAACAACACATTAGCATATATATCCATTTTCATTGTATAGATTCAAGTATGATTCAACAAACACAAATCAATAAACACAATACAGAACATAAGAATAAGATGCAAATCTTACATGGTCATCTCAATAGATTCAGACAATGTCTTTGAAAAAACTGGACATACCTTTATAATAAAAGAGCTGATGAAACTAAGAACAGAAGAATCATGACACGCCATGATAATAAATAGTCAATATTGTGCTGGATGGTGAGAAATTAAAAACAAGTCAGGCAGTCAACACAATATAGTGCTTGAATCCTTAGAGCAATAAGGCAAGAGAAAGAAATACAAAGAATGTTAATAGGATGGAAGAAGTCAAATTATCTCTGTTTACAGATGAGATGATCCTATACTTAAAAGATCCTAATAACCCTATCAGAAAGCTCTTAAAACTAAGGAGTACAGAAAAGTAGAAGGATATGATATCAACATACAAAATCACTGGCTTTTCTATACCAGTAACAAAAATGTCGAGAAAGAAATCAGGAAAATAATTCCATTCACAAGAGCTTCAAAAAAAAACCACAAAAGATAAAAAAATAACACCTGGGAATAACCCTAATCAAGGAAGTGAAATATCTCAATAATGAAACTATTAAACACTGAATAAAGAAATTGAAGATGACACTAAAAGATGAAAAGACCTTTTATGTTCATGAATCAGAAAAATTAATAATGCTAAAATGACTATATTGCCAAAAGTAATCTCAAGATTCAAGACCATCCTCTTCAAAATTCCTTTGATGTTCTTCACAAAACTAGGGAAAAAATATTCTAAAATTCATTTGGTTGCATAAAAGGACCTGAAGATCTAAAGCAATCCTGAGCAGGAGGAGCAATGTTGGAACTATCACAAAACCTGATTTCAAATTATTCTATGGAGCCATGGTAAAAAGACGAGTATGGAACTGGCACAGAAATAGACCTGTAGAATAGAATAGAAGGCCCAGAAATAAACCCACACTTCTATACCCATTTTGTTCTTCACAAAGGTGTCAAAAACAACATCTTCAAAAAATGGTGTTTAAAAGTTGGATATTTACATTTGGAAGATTGAAACAAGGTTCCTATCTCTCACTCCATACCAATATCAGCTCAACATGGATCAGAGACTTACACATAAGACCTGAAACTTTGAAACTAATAGAGGAAACACATCAGGATATAGGCATAGATGATGACTTTCTGAATAGGATACCAATAGCTTAGGAAATAATAGCAGGAATTGGCAAATGGGATTGCATCAAACTAAAACGTTTCTGCACAGCAAAGGATCAGAATGAAGCTACAACCTGAGAAATGGGAGAAAATCTTTGCTAGCTATTCATCAGATGAAGGATTAGTATCCAGAATATATAAAGACATAAAAAATTGAAGATCAAAATAATAAATAATCAAATTAAAAATGAATTGAACAGCTCTCCAAAGAAGTGCGAATGACAAATATATACAGGAAGAAATTTTCAACATCCTTAGCTATAAAGGAACGCAAATCAAAACAACACTGAGATTCCATTTCCCCAGTCAGAATGGCTGTCACCAAGAGAACAAACAACAGGTGCCAGTGAGGATACAAATAAAAAGGAACCCTTATGCACTGTGGATGGGAATGCCATTAGTGAAGCCACTGTGGAAATTGATAGGGAGGTTCCTCAAAACATTAAACATAGAACTATCATATACTCCTGCTGTACTGTTCTGAAACAATGCAAGTCAGAATACAATAGAGACAACTGCACACCCATGTTTATAACAGCACTATTTACAGACTAAGTGCCCATCAAATTACATACATATATACATATATTAATTATGTATAATGGAGTTTTATTCAGCCATAATGAAGAAATTATGCTGTTTGCACAAAAATGGATGGAAGTCATCATCTTAAGTGCAATATTGCAGATTCAGAAATTTCTTTCATTTATAGAATCTAAATTTAAAACAAACAAACAAACATGAAAGTAGAAGGCAGACTATTTGGGAAGAGGAACAGGGTGGGGAAGGAGGTAATACTGAAAGCTTGGTCCTGGAACTAAATGCCAATTCACAAATAACAAGTGCATGTTCCTTCCTATTATGGCTTATACTCTCTCTGCAACAAAATTAGAAATAAGGGCAAAATTGTTTCTGCTGGGTATTGAGGGGGTAGGGGGGAGAGGGAGGGGGCGGAGTGGGTGGTAAGGGAGGAGGTGGGGGTAGGGGGGAGAAATGACCCAAGCCTTGTATGCACATATGAATAATAATAAAAAAAATAACAAGTGCGGGGTTTTGGGGAAAAAGAGGAAAGGGTTCATCTATTGGTTTGTCAGGCAATAAAGGACTGTCAGTTTTGAATTTCTCATTAAGGAGGAGTAAGGCGGGGCGGGGGAGGAAAAGAACAAAGAAAGGAATGGAACTTGGTCATTTGAGCAAAGCAGGCTGGTTAGTGAGATGATTTTGTAAATAGTCTGAAACTATAGCTGTGAGTCTATTTAGGTGTCTGTCCCTGTTACGAGGGATAAGAGAGAGTAATGGGAGAGAGAATAGGATCAAAGTACATTATGTACATGTGTAAAAATGTCATAATGAAACCCTTTATTTTGTATAATTAATGTATACTAGCAAAAATTGAAATACTAAAGGAATGCATTATGCCTTTTAAATGCACATTATATCATTGTAATTTACAGCTGCAGTTGCTGTTCTAAGCCGTGCCATGGAGCTGCATGAGGAAAGGTCTAATGCAAAAACATGCAAAACAGTATTTTTATTTCCAAACATCTTGTATTTTGTCACTGCAAACCTAGCTCAGGAAAAGACAAACATTGCAAATGACTGCCATCAATGATTTCTTGAAATTAACATGAAATTATCCTATGTGAAATTGATTTCTTGAATTAACATGAAATTATCCTATGTGGTAGCTGTGGCAGATGGATCATAGTTAATTTCTTGGCTAAATGTCCTTTCTTTGTTCCAAACATTAACCTGGTTTGAATATTTAGCCTATGTATGTAGAACACTTGCAACCATGAAAGGATGTGCCAGGCAGACAGATGACTATCTGATCATCTGTTAGAAAAGAAAGACAGGTGAAGATTGGGCATAAAATATTTTGTAACAAAATAATAAAATCATTAAAAAAGCCTTACAATATATAGTCCCCAAAATTAGTTAAGCTTGGGAAAGAAGTTTTGCTTTGTTACATGCGCACCTTCAGGTTTGCTATATGCCTTATAGTGTGACAAAAACATGTAACGAATGCCATTTGTCTTAGACTTCCACCAAAAGTATAAGAGAAAGAAAAATCTCACCCAGTGTGCTGCTATACTGTCATAAACCATGCCCATTGTGGCATCACTGTTCCTTTCAGCTCTCCACACAGATGGATCTCACTTCCTTTCCATAGTTACTAAACACTGTCAGAGGTGATGACTTAACTTAGTAGACACAAGGCATCATTTATTCATTTAATTAAATCATTCAGTGAACAATTCATTTCTCAAAGTTTCTAGTATTATCTGTACCATTTTCTGAGTTGTGGTTATAGGAACCATGTTCTTGGGTCAAAAATTATAGAAATGAGATTGGACCCAGAACAATATAGACAAGACATCATTAAGACATCTGCTCAAGCTAAACAGAATACACTGCTCTGAAGAAGAGCAAGTTAGGCCAGAGGCTACCCAAAAAGGACATGGTAAGTAACATAGGAAGGGTTTCCACCAAAAGTTCTCATTCAGGTCCCTAACCCAAATATGAACTTCAGATTATCAGAAAGTGTCCATTCTTAGCTGGTCAATGTCAGGTACTCCAAGCA
This sequence comes from Castor canadensis, assembly GCF_047511655.1. Classification (NCBI taxonomy): domain Eukaryota; kingdom Metazoa; phylum Chordata; class Mammalia; order Rodentia; family Castoridae; genus Castor; species Castor canadensis. Next base: position 110,071,124 of record NC_133388.1, read on the forward strand.
AAAAATGACATTCAGACCAGGTATGGTACTTGCCTGTAATCCCAGCACTCAGGAGGATGGCAAGTTTGAGTTTAGCATTTTCTACATATTGAGACCCTGCCTCAAGTTTAAAAATGGAGAGAGAATTAAATAGTAATGTCTCAAGGGCAATCTAACCAATGCACAACGTAAGGCTATTCAGAATTTTCACAAAAATCTGCCCTGTACAATGAACATATGCTAACAAAAAATGGGAGAAAATCAATGCCTGAGCTCAGTCGTGGTCAGCTCAGTGGTCAATTTGACTACCAGAGTACAGCAGGGTTTTAGAGGTTGAGCCCTGCTTGCACCTGTGTGAGTAGGATCTGTTTACACATGTTGCATTTTTAATTCCAGTAATTCATGTGAACCCTGGTTGCTCATTTATGCCCTGTTTGGCTTTAGTGTGACAGCATAAATTGGGTCTGATTCTGCAGGCCCCTTCCCAACATCTAATGGCTTTATTACCCTTTTGTGTGGGCCCAGCCTATCTCAGCACTATTAAGTATAGATCTAAGAAAATTTAGGGAATTAGATAAAGGCTTATCCACAATTACTCCTACGTACACAAATTTTAAAGTTATCATGACAACTAGCTGTGGGTAACTACCATTTATTACATATTTAATTTATCATGTATTGTATATGTCAAATATAATACATGTAATATAATCATGGACAACTAGCATTTGTTTTTATTTTATGCTATTTATATTATATGCTACAGAAGTACAAATTTATTTTCTGCAATTTTAAAGCAACAATTATAAGAAGGAATTTTTTATCACAATTTTATGGTGCAAGAAATTGAGCTTCAGCAACAACAAGTAATTTCTGAAAAACAAACAGCCAATTAGTTGTGCAACCCTGATTTGAATCAAACTGTCTCTGGGCCCATTCTGGGATGACTACCCCTAATCAAAACTATAAAATGAAATGCACCTATCTTAGATATAAAAGACAGTATGGCTGGGTAAGGTTGTTACTTTGTAGGTCTGATTTGAAGGTGTAATGTGGCCATAACCCTTGCATATTGTTCTCCAACCTTGCATGCTCTTCCTCCACAAGGACATGGCAAGTGGACAGAAGACATTTATCTCCATCTCTAGTGTCCACTTAGTATCTTTCCAGTACTTTTACTTACACTGATTTCCCCAGGTGGAAGACCTTGTATTCTTCCTTGTAGATCTTACTGGTCTTTTAAGACCTACCTAATATTCCCCCAGCCTTTCATTTTTTCCAACAAATTTTTGCTGAAAAAGTCAATCTCTCTGCTGGTGACAGTGCCCTTGTACCATGAGGGCCATGTCTAAGGGGTAGGGTGGGGAGTGTTCTGATGAAGAACCTGAAGATGTCCCTTTGAAGCTGAGGCTAGGGTCTCCAGCATGCACTGAGAGCTGAGGCAGGACAGTGCACATGGGTCCAGTGTGGAGAAGGACAGATTTATTGGGCTTCAGGAAACAGTCAAGGAATGGATGGTGGAGGAGAGGAACAAAGGACCCCTATTTAACACTAGAAATGATTTTCCAGGACACTAGGAGGTTGAGGACTTTGTAGATACCTCATGTAAGTGGTTCATGCAATATCAGTCTTTTGTGTCTGGCTTATTTCTCTTAGGCAAATGTCAAGATTCACTCATATTGTCACAAATAGCAGGAAATCCCTCTTTTTAAAGGTTATATAAGATTCCATTGTACATATATACCACATTTCTTTTAACTACTCATCTTTTGGAGAATGTTTGAGTGTTCTTCTTTTTGGCTCTTGTGAATAACACTGCAATGACTGAGGGTGTACAAATATCTTCTAAAGATTATGTCTTCAATTCCTTTGAATATACATGCAAAAGTGGGATTGCTGGATCATGTTGTTGTTTAATTCTTAATGCTTTGAGGCCCCTTCATTCTGTTTCCTATATTGTCTGAATCCATTTCATATTCCTATTACCAGTGTTCAGGGATTCCATTTCCTCTATATCATTGTCAGCACTTACTATTTCTATTTTTTAGACAGTGGCAATCCTAATGCACATAAGGTGAGATCTCACTGTGGCTGTGATTTACCTTTCCCTAGGAATCGCTGATGTTGGAGACCTTCCCATAACTTTTTGTTCACTCTTTTTGAAGAAAGGACTATTCAAGTTGTCTGCTCATTTTTTAACTTCATGGTTGTTGTTGAGTTTTAGTAGTTCACAAATTTTTCTGGATATTAACTTCATAATAGATATTTGATTTGCAAATCTATCCTGGAGTTCTGTTAAGTCCCTTGCTCACCCTGCTGGCCATGTCCTTTGATGCAGAGAAGCAGTTGATATAGACACAGTTACATAGTTTTAATTTTATTGATTGTGTTTGTGGTGTCATATCCAAGAAATCACTGCTAACATGTGATATAAAATGTCACTTGTGATTTCTCCTGTGTTTCTATTGGGTGTTCTATATTTGTATGTCTTATGTTTAAGACTTAAATAAATTTTGAGTTAATTAAAAATTTTTAACATATAAGGCAAAGGTCCACATTTTTTCTTTTTTATGTGGACTATTGTGGATCCCACCTTTTCCCCATGTGTAATCTTGCCACACTCATCTAAGATGATTTGACCATATATGCCAGTGCATATTTCTGAAATCTCTGTATTCTGTCCCATGGGGCTATATATCTACCTTATTCCAGTATCATACTGTTTTGGTTATTGTAGAATGGTTTAAAATCAGGGATTGTGAGACCTCTTGCTTTCTTTTTTTTTCAATATACTTTTGGTTATTTGGGGTCCTTTGATAGTCTGTATGAACTTTCAGATTTTTTTATTTGTTGCAGAAAATACCATTGAGATCTGGACAGGGCTTTCACTGACTATTTAGATCAGTTTTCCAGTGTGGGCATTATAAAAACATAATGCATGAAAATGGAAAGTCATTTCACTTACTCTTATTTTCTTTAACATTTTCATGAATATTTCAAAGTTTTTAATGTATAAATCTTGTTATTTTATGAGTTTCTACTTATTTAATTATCTTGCATAGTATCATTAATAGAACTATTTCCTTACTTTACTTTGCTGATTGTAAAATTATAGACATGCTGGTGATTTTTGCAAGCTGATTTTGAATTCTGCAATCCAGATGAATTCATTCATTAGTTTTGACAAGTTTTTTTTTTTTTTTTTTTTTTTGGTGTCTGTGTGTGTAAAACTTCAGTGTTTTTCTACTTACCACATAGGACATCATGACAACTGCCAAAAGTGGTACTTTTTCTGCCTCCTTTACAATTTGGATATCTTTTGTTTTTCTTACATAATTGTTCTAGCAAGGACTTCTATTGCCATGCTGAACAGAAATAGTGATAGTGACAGTAGGAATTTTTGCCTTGTTGCTAATCTTAGAAGAAAAAAGCTTTTGTTTTTCACCTTTATATATGATGCTTGCTATGAGCTTTTCATTCATAGCCTTTATTTATCTTGAAGTAATTTTAGTCTATTTCTAGTTTTCAGGCTGTTTTTAATCATGAAAATATGTTAAACTTTCTCACATGCTTTTTCTATGTCAATGAGACAATCAAATTCTTTCTGTCCTTTATTCTGTTAGTGGAGTATATTATATTAATTGATTTTCATATATTGAACCATTCTTTGATTCCAGGATTAATCATACTTGGTCTTGATGTATTTTCCTTTTAATATGCTGCTGAATTTTGTTTGCTAGTACTTTCTTGAAGATTTTAGTATCAATATTTGCTATAGATACTTGTCTCTATCTTTTTGTTACTAGTAGTGTCTTTTTAAATATGGATTCAGTATCAAAGTAATGAACTAGAAAGCATTATCTCATCTTTAATATTTGGGAAGAATTTGAGAAGAATTTATGTTAGCTCTTCTTTAAATATTTTGTGGAATTCTTGAGTGAAATATTTATTCCTGGGATTTTTATTATTGGGAAGTTTTTGACTTCTAAAAAGCAAGAAATTTGTTCCACTGAATACTGCTTTTTCTGCATCCCATATCTTTTCATATGCTGTGTTTTGATTGCCATTTTTCTTGATAATTTCTACTTCCCCTTATGACATGATCAATAGGTGGCAAAATAATGTGCTAATGGTACCTTATATGTGATTTGCCGTATCTTTTCTTCCCATGTATGCACAGATTTAGTGCATGTAATTAGATAAGACTGTTGGTAGATTCTAAACTACTTAACATTTGTTAAGGCTTGTCTGATTACTTAATATTTGATATATTTTGAGAATGCTTTGTGTATTCATTAGAAGAAGAAGAATGTATATACTGTGGCTATTGGAAAGTCTTCTGTACATGGCTATTAGGTCCAATTCGTCTATAATGCTATAAAAACCTCCTGTTTGCTTACCGATTTTTTGCCTATTTTCTACTCATTATTTAAAGTGTGGTATGAAAGTCTCCTATTATTCTGTTATGTTTTTCCCTTCAATTCTTCCAATGGTTGTTTTATATACTTGACTTTACCAGTGTTAAATGTACATGAATTTTTAACTGTTATGTCTTCTTGGTGAACCAATCCTTATTATCAGTACATAATTTCCTTGATCTCTTGTGACAGGTTTTGCATAACATCTATTTTGTATGATATAAGTGTGAATACTTTTATTCTATTTTTTTACCATTTACATAGAATGTACTCTTCCATTAAAGAATGGATCACTTTTGGCCTATGTTTATATTTAAGTACAAAATATTTTAATACATCATATAGTTGGATCTTATGTTTTAATCCTTTAATCCACTCTTTCATTTTTTTTTTTTTGGTGGTACTAGAACTTGAACGTAGGGCCTTGCACTTGCTAGGTAGGTGCTCTACTGCTTGAGTTACTCCACCAGCCCTTTCTTGTGTTGGATATTTTTAAGATGGGATCTCACAAACTATGTGCCTGGGCTGGTTTTAAACTATAATCCTCTTGAACTCTGCTTCCAGTGTACTTGGGGTTGGAGGCGTGAACAATGGGACCCCAGTTAGCTCTCTTTTTGATTAGAGGATTTAATCAACCTACACCTAAAATATTGATAGGGAAAGATATAGAGGGAAGAACTAATCATTGTCATTTAAACACAATTGTTATCAGTTCTAGTTATTTCCATATTCTAATTTCTTATTCTCTCCCTTTGTGTTTCAATGAGTTTTTGCAGTGATAAGCTTTGATTCTCTTCTCGTTTTATTTTACATAATTTCTACAGTTATTTTCTTTGTGGTTACAAAGATTACATACAACAGATTATAGATATAAAAACATATTTTAAATTGATAGCAATTTTAATCACATATGAAAACTCTTCTACATCTTCCCACTCCAGTTAATGCTATTAGTATTCCAAATTATAATTTTTATATTTGCTATCTTTAGTGTAGTTGTATAGTTATAATTATTTTTATTGTTATTAGCATATAGTAGCTTTACAGAGAGATGCATTGTGATATTTGCATATGTGTTTATAATATATCTTTGTTAGATTTCCTCCCTCTATCTTTCTCCTTCCTTCCCCCTTCTTAGAATAATGTCAATAGGTTTCCTTCTTCAATTTTCATATATAATAACAATAGATTCACTGTATTTGCCCTCATTTACCCTTTTCTTATGCCCTCCCCATTTTATACTTTCATTTTTTTCCATTCTATGTCAGAAATGCAAGTAATTCTGGTATATATATATATATATAGTATGTCTGATGGTCTTCCATAAGTCCCTCAGGCTTTGTCCACTTTTCATCTTTTCTCTTTCTTTCTGTTCTTCTGACAATAATTTCAAGTCATTTGTCTTTAAATTAACTAATCATTTCCACTCCTTGATCAAGCCTAGTTTTGAATCCCTTTAAATATCCTTAAGACATTTTTTAATTAAGTTGTATTATTCAGTTTGAGAATTTGATTCATTTTATACTTTCTATCTCTTTGTTGACTTGTTATTTTTTCATGTATTGCTTCCCAGATTATCTTTACTCTCTGTTGCTTCTCTGTATCTTATTGAATGTCTCCATGATGCTTATTTTTAATTATTTGTCAGGTAAAAAGTAATAGATCTCCATTTTCTAAGGTGATTTTTTTTCCTTAGATTAGACAGGTTTCTTCCCCTTTTTATTTCTATGCTTCATTTTTGGCTGGGCTCTCTATACTTGAACATATCTCCCTTCCAAATCTGTAAAGACTATCTTTGTATAGAGGTAGACCTTCAATAGTCAGACTTGAAAGAAATTCCAGCAAACTAAGTCTTTTGGGCAAGGCATCTCTGCTGGGCTGTAACATGTAATTCTCAATTTCTCTTCCATACTTTGTGACCTTTGATCCCTCAGTGTCAGCTTTCAGTGCTTCAGGTTCTTTGGAGCTGTTGCAAGCCTGAGGGTTCCTATGTTGTCAGTAGCTGCAGCTGTCCAGCTCTGTATGCTAGACAAGACAGGAAGCTGTCCTTTGAGAGCTGCCTGAAAAGCCAGAATGCTGGATATACACTAAACTCTTCTTTTGACCTTCTGAGGGAAGAGTGTTGAGTGCATTCTACCCATTATATCTAGCTGTACTGATGTGGGTTGGGGTTGACACACATGAAATTCCATAGCTTTTTTTCTATTTCAGTGTGTTGTTCTTGGCTTTGCACTTACCTAAGATAGTACAAATTTTAACTATTTCTCTGTAAATTTCAAAAAAACTTATTGAAGCAAATATAATGCTTAAGCAGAATCATTTTAGATAATGACTCTAGAAGCTTCCTCTTCAGCCATTTTACTCACATCCTGTCGATCGGTCTTTCTTGCAGAAAGTTATTAACACTTAATGCTTTTCTGGTTTTATACAAGAGGACACAGGAGACAGTTTCCTAGGCTCCCAGCATAGAAGACTTGAATATAGTGTGGGTGCATATAGGAGTCTGTGAACATAGCTTGTAAGAGCACCTCAGATTGTTTCAAACTGACCTATGCTTTTAGCATGAGGCACAGAGAATCACCATATCCTATAGGTGGCTAACAGGAAGTGGCCTTTACCAGAATCTTCACATCAGGTACTGGACAAATTTTAGTTTTCTCACTTACAAAATGAAAAGTATAATGAAGGCAAACACCAGTGATGGACTAAACGTCTAATGCATGCTAACAAAATATAATAAAATTCCACATTGTTACACAAAACACTGCTACAAAGCTGAATTGATAAAAATCAATTGTCTTTCTTCAAATTTTTGTAGCATTTTCATCAGCAAGGTTTTGTGGAATTCATTACCCAAGTCTTCAAGAGATCAGAGAATTGATTACAGAAAAATTATGTAAGGAAAAAAGACAAAAACAATTTCACAAATAATTTACTCTAACCAACCACATCATTAAATACAGGTGCTTGCTGTGAAAATGACTTTCTTTAATGCCAATTCAACTTAGAAAAATATAAATTAGCAATGTTCATTGCTACATAAAAAATTTAAAAACCTATTTAGAATTAATACTCCTTCATTCTGGTATTATTACTTAGGTTACCTATCAAGAGTAAAATAAAATCATTCTGTGTACCATAGCAGGAGAAATATTTGTTACACACACCATATTTTCTAACCACTGAGAAAATTACAGTCTTTCATAGAGAACTATTATGTGGTATTCCAATAACTATCTCTACAGGGAGCTATTTGAAACATTTGAAAAAGTTTAACAGCTCCCCAAAAGGGCAAGGTTTTTCCTCTGCTCCGTCCTTTTCAAAGAGCTGTAATAGATAAAATTTTCCAATCTTTAATACTCACTATAATTTAAAAGTGTACTAAGTATAAACTTGATTACTGATCTTGTATTAGGATGTGAAGAACCTAATCTTAAGTTTTTGTAGAATAATGACAAAGTTTTTCACTAAATAGATGTTTAAACCGCACAAAACTGTTAAAGTTTATTCCAAAGTGCTTTTGCTTCAATAACATTACACATAAGAGAAGTGTTACATTTAGGCATTACACTTTGCAAATTGCATTGCTTCCTCAGGATTACATATTTAACCCTCTCTGAGTAATCTTATTGAATATTTAGGATCAAATAAATGGCAATATTGCAATGACCCTTGATCCAAACTCACAGACATGGGCCTTAGACTCTGATATGGAATTTTCTCAACATCTCTGCATTGAGAACAAACTGTTTCTTAGACATCAAGGGAAATATTCATGACACAGAATGGGGTCAGTATGGTTAACATTTGGGGAACAAAATAAAACAAGAATTTTCTGGAGTGGAGGAAGTTTTTAATTTTTTATGGTCATGAAGTAGTATTGAAAGTGATTTTACATGTTGCCATCATTGTAATTTTTCCAAACTCTTGATAAGGGAAAAGTTACTATTGGGGGGAATCAGTATCATTTTCTCAGCCATCACAAATATTATGCTTGACATTCATGTGAAAAAAGAAAGAGGAGAAAAACATAGCAAATGTAATCATCAAAATTTTACACGACATGGGAATCTTCAGAAACAAAGATCCAAAGACACAAGAAGGTTTACTTTTTCTGCTAAGTCAGATAAAAATGTTGATCATCATGGATAAACATAATTGGACAAAAAGGGTGTGATCTAACAGTAATAACCTGCAGGAGTGGAACCAAACCAGGTCTTTTCAAGTGAATTTTGTGTCTCTGTAAGGCATTTCTTCTGCCCATATTCAGAGAGGAAACCTATCACACAAGAAAGTTCTGGTGGAAGGAGAGAAGGCCAGAGACTTTCCTATGTTTTTGGGCTTACTTTGGAGGAGAGAATTCTAGTTTCTATGACTTGATTGGAATAGAAATATATAGGGTAGGCAGATAGAAAGGAAACAGTAACACAAGAGCTAGAGAGAAGGTGGTATTACGCATTGGGATATATTTTGCCATATATTCTTCTCCTTGGGCAGCTGGTGGAGTGTCCCAAGTGGTAGAATGCATACCTAGCAAGAGTGCAGTACTGAGTTCAAACCCCAGAATCACCCCAAAAAAAGGTATAAGACCAAATATTCTGCTCCATCATTCTCTAGTGTAACAGTTGACCATGTTGTTGCTAATTCTGGTATAGTGGTATAACATCCCCAACAGTGACTTTCTCAACTCTGGAAGATAGCCAAAGGTCTGGCACATTTTAGTAGTGTTTTCATGTACACACCTCCCCTCAAACTATTATCTTGGATCTGAAGATATCTTATTAGGTAAGCCATTTCCCATTCCAGCATTTTTGGAAATGCCCTATCATTTGTTGGGAAAACCTACAAGTACATACATATTCTTAGTGTAATCATTAAACTCTATCCATAAAAATGCCTACAACCATGCATGTAACTTCTTGGCCCTCAGTTTTATTTGGGGGTATTATCAACTTACAATCAACTCTATTTCAATAAAATACAGCTTTTGCTTAAATAAATCTGCTATGTTAAAATTCCTTTTTTTGTCTGTCCTGGAATTCTTTCTTAGGTGAGAACCTGCCATTTTTCTTCTGTAACTGAAAGAGGAATGAGAGAAAGGAAAGTGGGAGAAAATCAGAAAGACCTTGCTTTGGAGACCCTTCCAATATACTTAAACTTGAAACATTCAGCTTGTCAAAGAACCTAACTTGTAATGTCATGCTTGAACCCTCAATATTACCAAGATATCTTGAATAAACCTCACTTAAATCAACCCTGGGACTGCTCAATGCCTTGGAGTTGGCCTGAAGCATTTTGCTGTTAGACTATCATGAGCAGAGGTCCAAAGATTGTAAGGCTGAGAGGTAAATATTTAACTCTTTTTTTCTGAGAATTTATACTTCTTAAACCAATGAAGGGTTGCCTAAGATTATATTTTATTTCCTTCTCTGATAACCACCAGTAGAGCGTCCTGTTAAAATTTACAACATATAGGACTAAGATAGTCCTACATCATAGGACTATTCATATGCATATGAATATGCATAAATTCATATTTCATAAACTGATGGACTAAGAGAGATGTTGTAAAATTAAATGAAAAAAATCATGTTATTTACTGCCCATTCATGAGTAATATTTTTACTGAATAATATTAGCAGGGTGACATGCATTGTGAATTCATTGTAAGGGAAACATTTAAAGCTATATAAACATACACCTGGAAAATAATACATGATATGCCAAGAGTACACATTACCTAATATAACAGTTCCATAGAGCTGTTCATAGTAATTGTGAAAAGTCAGTTTTCAAGAAACAGTAAAATCAGTAACTTGTTTAAAAATTTATTCATTCATCTGATATGAGGGGCCCATGCTCATATTACCTATTCAAAAGAAAAGTAAAAGCAGCATAAATTTACATGCAATAAAGGAATTTTAAGACAAAATGAAAATGCACTTAAATTATTTTTCCCATGTAGAAGGTAATTACCTTTATCAGACAAGATAGAATTTGCACATCTGTGTTCTGTAATTTGCAAAGCAGTGGAAAAACCATTCAAGGCTATGAAAAGTGTCACAATCATATAAACCTGAAGGAAAGGTTGTGTACAATTTAGTTTTCCATTAAAGAACAGTATTTCTTTCTATATAAATAATTCAAGATTGTACAGGGAGAATCTACATTAAATTTACTCACTAGTCTAAATTAGTCATCACAACTTACAAGGATGCTTCAAGTGATAATAGAGTGATAGCATGACTCTTTTGTTAGTGTTTTTTCCATTTTGTGACAATATGACATTTTGTAGAATTGATAAAACGTATATCCTTACATATAAAATCTTATTTTTATTTAATGTAATCATTGATGTAAAGAATTTTGTAATGCTTCCTCCTTTCTAGGGAATATTTATGGAAAATAATTGAGTAAAACATCTAAAAATAGATTACTTTCTACTGTAAATTAATGTGTTCTTTAGATTATGAATAGGCAGTTTATCCTTATTTTTTTAAACGTGGGACAGATCCATTCAAGGAATTATTGCATAATACATCAGTTTGTGATATTGAAGGGGAAAACACTGGACATAGAGTCAAGAAATTTTATCTAGCTGTAGCTGTGGCAGCATCTGGCTTGGGGAAGGTGGGTAAAACTGTTTCAGTATGGTTTAGGTTATTAAACTGCAATTAATTAAATAATAAATTAATTATGTTTTCTAAGTTCTAGTTTTTCATTACAGTCATATTTCAAAATAGTGATACTTCACTCTATAATTTTGTTATTAAAGGATGATTCTACTAAAAGGTAAAATAATGACTTTTAAATAGGTATAGAATAAACAAAGCTCAAGATTTTATTTAAACATTTATGATGAAACCTATAATATGTGAAAATTAGTCCAAAGGAGAAATGAGAAGTGAGATTTATGGATCAGAAATAGGGAAATGAATTTGCAAATAGATTAGGGGATGCTTTGATTATCAATAGGTAAGAGCCACTTTCATTTTCTGCAGTTCCTTCCAACTGCAGAGGTGGTAAAAACCTCCCAGGCAATGAAAGGCACAAAGCCTTCATAGAATCAGCATGATAACCTGGTAGCGAGTGTGCTACACAGTGAAGCACTGATTTTCCCTACAGGATCACACAAGCACACTTAAATTTATAACAAATACTTCTTGTTGTATAATGTGAGAATGTTCTCTACTGGATTTTTATGTGTTTTAATATAAATGTACAGTTAACCCTGTAATAGAAAAAACTTCAATTTGTTTGACATTTGGACTTTGCACATTTTAAATTGATCACTAGCTATTAGTCAGTAAGGTGGCCTGATATAAGAGGCATCATGACTCATGCTTATATTCTCAACACTGATAAGCAAAGGCAAGAGGACTGTGAACTTGAGGCTAGGCTGGGTTACATAAAGAGACACTGTGAAAAAAAAGTAGCCTGTTGAAAAGAGAATGAGCTTGACATACAGGTTTCCTTGATTCTGTAACTTAACATCTAAAAGGAGACAGGAGGGGATCATTGTTATGACTTACTTCCTTGTTTCAATGTTTGAGTCTGGTCCTTTAAAAAATTATTAAAATAATATAATTTCCCTTTCTCCTCATCTACCTTTCTGGTTTCAAAGATTACAGTTGCTCATCATAGCATGACATGTAGTCCCCATCTCAGAAAAGTTTAAGACCACAGATACTGAGCCACCATTTTGAATCTTTTCTCACATTTCCTGAGTGGAGAGTAAGAAATGTTTCTTTCTTTCTACCCTTCAGCCCACTTCTCCTTACATCATCCTATTATAATATTAAAATCAATTCCTAGCTAAAATTTCTACATTGTGAAACTCCTTATTGTGAGACACCTTGAAAAGGTTTTCATGTTTGTAGATCTCTAGGGCTTCGACTTTGTGTGGAAACTGGAAAGCTGTGGAAACCACTCTCACCCTTCTCCAGAACAATATGATTGCATAAGGATGGGCAATTTTAAGGAACACAAACAAAGGTTAAAACAAAATTGGATCACATTGAATAAACAGAAGAATAAACAGAAGCATATAATCAAGGGTTAAAAACAATGTCTGATTCAGGTACTAAGTGCTGTAAGATTGTTACTGGCTCTGGTGCAGCCTGTGATTAGACAACTTCCACATCTGAGGAAAAGAGGCAAGATGGTGGATTGCTGACATTTGCATAGCCCAGTGGCAACTAAATTCCCTGAAAAGGGCCCCAAATGTCACCCAAGGGGTCCCATAACCAGGAAAAAGCAAAGCCCTCTCCAAATCTGCAAATCAAGAAGCAACTAACCACAGGGGATGGGAAGAACTACATGAAGCTCAACACTCTGGATGCCTCACCCCTGATGTCTCCATGGGGCTCCAGGCTCCATTACTTGGCACTCCCTTGGTGGTTAGTCCTTCTTCCCAGAACACATAGGAACACAGAGCTCCACACTCCCCCCTTACCACACAACCTGCTACCTTCACCCTGAAACTCCAGGGAAACCAATACCTCTTGACTCCTGCTGCTTAATGGGAAACAGAAAGTGCAAGCCAGCAGGCTCAGGTACCCCAGAAGCAACACCACAGAACTAAGCTCTCTGAAGCCCATTCAGGAGATTGGGCCCAGGAACACTCCTGGTTGTAGGTATGGTTTTTGATCCATTGTCAGCAGAGCCACTAAACTGCACTCCCTGAAGTCCATGTGGGAGATTGGGCCTGGAAACTACCACTGCTTGCAAGCTTAGTTCCCCTGATCCAACAACAGAGCCACTGATCTGCACTCCCTGAAGCCCATGCAGGAAATCAGGCTCCAAAACTCCTGCTGCTCTCAGGCTTGGTTTTTCTGAGTGAAGCTGGCAGCAGAGCCACTGAATTGCACTCCCTGGAGCCAATGTAGAAGATAGGGCTGGGGAACTCCCACTGCTTTCAGACTTAGTTCTCCTGAGTCAGCAACGGAGACACTGAACAGCACTCCCTGAAGCCCATGCAGGATATTGGGCCTGGGAACCTCATTGTTCACAGACTTTATTCTGCCAGGATGAGCCAGAAGCAGAACTGAACAGAGCTCTGGAAGCCTGTGCAGGAAATCAGGCCCCAGGGCTTCCACTACCCAAAAGCTTGGTGCCCCCCATGCTTACAGCACTACTACCTTACCTTCCTGGAGCTCATTCCTGGAAAGCAGGCCCCAGTTTTCCTGCTGCCTGAATGCTTGATTCCCCCACACTTGCAGCAGCTGTGTGGCTCCTGGAAGCCCATGCCCTAACACAAGTATACCCCCGAGAGCCACTGCTGCCTTGTGGTAACCAAATGATTCAAGCCTGCTGGTTCTGCTTTCCCATGAGAACCCTCAACATGCTACTCAGTGCCAGGAGCCTGCCATCACACAGACAAGTGAACCTTAGCCTCCAGAATTTGCAGAGAATGGAGGTTCAGCACTCCATAATGTCCTTGACAGCAAGAGAGCCCTTGCTCCTCTGCCAAAGAGCAAGAACACCAGATTGCACACAGAAGAGAGGAAAGCTATAACCTGCCACTCTGCAGGCAGCACCAGAAGCCCTGTTCCCCAAAGCACACAGAAGCCCAGTACTTCATGCTGAAACTTAGTGCAGAAGAGTCACATCTCTCCTGTCCAAGAGCTGAATCCCAGCTCCTCTACTGAGTGGCAACCTGCTACTCTGCTAGTGCCAGGAGGCCTTCTCACCACAGTGCACAGAGAGCCAATGGTCCCCACTGCAACTGTAGGAGAGACCTTGTTCCCCCATAAAAGAGCAAGAATGCCAGGCCCCTCACTGAGGATAAAAAAGAAGTAATTGGCACCATGAAAAGAGCCTTGCATGTGGTAACATATCTAACATACCCCTCCCTGAGGAACACTGTTGAAGCACCAGGAGGAAAAAAAAAGAATTTCAAAACCCCAACTACAGGGGCAAAAGAGATTAAAATCCTAACCAGTAAAAACTCCAAATGAGATGTAAATCTCAACAATGAATGAAACAGTAAGACAACCACTCACCATCAAATGCCAATTCCACTAAGGATTCAAACACCTGCATAGAAGAAGAGCTATCAAATAATGAATTCCAAAAAATAAGAGTAAAAATTAACAACCTCAAAGAAGAAACCCAAAAGTTAGTATTTGACATCAAAGAATGAACTCAAAGAGAATTTAATGAACTCAAAGAGAATACAAACAAAGAGATGAATGAAATTAGGAAGATTACCCAAGATATGAAAAAGGAAACCAATAAAGGTATGGAAACATGAAAAATAATTAATGCAAAATAAATAATTCAATATCCAAAATGAATATCATAATTGAAAGCTTGCCAAGCAGAGTGGAGCAAATTGAAAATCAAGTATTAGGAACTGAAGACAAAGTAGAGGAATTAGACCAAACAGTAAAAGACCATGAACAAATGCTAAGAAAATACAAATGGAACATGCACGATATCTGGGATACCATAAAATGACCAAACCTATGAATCATGGGTGTAGAAGAAGGAGAGGAGATACAAAACTAAGGGCATTGACAACCTATTTAACAGAATAATCACACAAAACTTCCCTAACCTCAAGAAAGAGAGACTTCCAGGTTCAGGAAACTTATAGAACACCACAATGACAGGACCAAAAAAGAAACATCCATAGACACTTCATAATCAAAACACTCAGAACACAGAACAAAGACAGAATTCTGAAAGCTGCAAAAGAGAGAAGACAAATCACATATAAAGTCAAACCCATTAGAATAAAAGCATATTTCTCAACTCGAACTCTAAATGCAAGAAGGTCATTGAAAGACATAACTAAGGCCCTGAAAAAAAAAAAACAACTATCAAATTAGACTAGTCTACACAGCAAAACTATCCTTCTTAGTTGAAGGAGAAATTCAAACCTTCCACAACAAGGAAAAATGAAAGGAATTTACAACTATCAAGCCAGCACTATAGAAGATACTTCAAGGACTTTTACATGTAGAAGAAGAAACTAGAGTCAGACAAGAAGACTCAAGAAAGAATAAATCCTTTTGAGCAAGGGGACAAATAAAAAAGGAATAGGTAAAACTAAATAAGGGAATAAGAATCACTGGGAACAACAGGCACCTCTCAATATTGACACTGAATGTAAATGGCCTCAACCTCCCAATCAAAATACTTGAAATAGCAAACTGAGTTAAAAAGCAATATCCAACCACATGTTGTTTATAAGAGACTCATCTAAATAAAAAAAAATAAATACTGGCTTAGAGTCAAAGGCTTACTAAAAGTTTTCTGACAAATGGACCCCATAAACAAATAGGATTAGCTATACTCATATCTGACAAAGTAGATTTCAGAATAAAATCAGTCAGAAGAGATAATGAAGGTCACTTCATATTAATGAAAGGAACAATTCATCAGGAGGAAATATCACTCCTTAACATATATGCACCAAACCCATCTACATTGAAAAAAACTCTTATGGCCCTTAGAACACTGATAGACACTAACACATGATTGTAGGAGACCTGAATACTCCACTGTCACCAATAGATATGTCATCCAGACAGAAGATCAACAAAGAAACTTCAGAGTTACTTCACATGTTAAATCAAACAGACATAGTTGACATCTACAAAGTATTCCATCCAACAAGTAGACGATACACATTATTTTCTGCAGCTCATGGAACTTTCTCCAAAACAGATCATATTTTAAGACACAAAGAAGTCTCAACAAGTTCAAGAAAATAAAAATATCACCTTGCATCATAATCAGAACACAATGGAATAAGCCACAGAAAATATTCAAACACATGGAGACTGAACAACACACTGCTGAAAAACCAATGAGTAACCAAACTAGCAAGGGAAGAAATCACAAAGTTCCTAGAACCCAATGAAAATTAAAATAAAACCTACCAGATCTGTAGGACATAGCAAAGGCTGTGCTAAGGGGAAAGTTTATAACTATAAGTGCCTACATTAAAAAAACAGAGACCTGGCAAATGAACAATCTAGTGATGAATCTTAACTTCCTAGAAAAACAAGAACAAACCAAACCCAAAACCAGCAGATGGAGAGAAATAATAAAAATCAGGGCCAAGATAAATGAGATTGAAACCAAACAAACCATACAAAGAATCAATGAAAGAAAAAATTGTTTCTTTGAAAAGATTAACAGGATTGACAAACTCTTAGCCAACATGACAAAGTGGAGGAGGGAGAATACTTAAATTAATAAAATCAGAGATGACAAATGGAACACAACCACAAATACCAACAAAATACAGAGTATCATTAGAGAGTACATTGAAAACTTATATTTGAGTAAACTGGAAAATGTACATGAAATGGATAAATTCCTACATGCATATAACCAACCAAAGTAGAATTAAGAAGCTATTAACCACCAAAATAGTCCTACTGCTTACAATGAAATTGAAGCAGTAATAAAGAGTCTCCTTGCAAAGAAGAGCCCAGGACCTGATGGATTCATGGCTGAATTTTACCAAACCTTTAAAGAACTAACACCCATATTCCTCAAAATTTTCCAGAAAAAAAAAAGGAAATAACACTACCAAACTCATTCTATGAAGCCAATATTACACGCATTCCAAAATCAAGAAAAGTGTAACCAGAAAAGAGAATTACAGACCAATATCTTTAATGAATATAGATGCAAAGATTCTCAACACAATACTGGCAAACAGAATTCAACAACATGTCAAAAAGGTCATACACCATGGCCAAGTCAGTTTTATTTCAGGGATGCAAGGATAATATAATATACATAAACCCATGAATGTAATATAGCATAAACAGAAGCAAAGACAAAAACCACACGATCCTCTAAAGAGATGCAGAGAAAGCCTTTGACAAAATCCAACACCCTTTCATGATAAAAGCATTGAAGAAACTAGGAATAGAAGGAATGTTCCTCAATACAATAAAGGCTATATGTGACAAACCTCGAGCCAACATCATAGTAAATGGAGAGCAACTGAAACTGTACCCCTTAAAGTCAGGAATGAGATAAGGCTGTATGCTTTGCCCACTCCTATTCAATATAGTTTTGAAATTACTATCCAGACCAATAAGACAAGAGCAAGAACTAAAAGGGATTCAAATAAGGAAGGAAGAATTCAAACTATCCCTATTTGCAGATGACATGATCCCACATATAAGAAACCCCAAAAATGTTACCAAAAACTACTAAAAATCACAAATGATTTTGGCAAAGTAGCAGGATACAAGATTAATGTATAGGAATCAGTAGCTTTTCTATACAACAGCAACATACAGACTGAAAAAGAAATCAGGGAAACAATCCCATTTACAATAGCCTCAAAAACAATAAAATACCTTGGAATACATTTAACAAAAGAAATCAAAGACCTTTTTAATGAAAACTCTAAACCAATGAAGAGAGAAATTGAAGAAGACATCAGAAGATGGAAAGACTTGCCATGCTTATGGATCAGTAGAATCAACATTGTGAAAATGGCCATACTACCAAAAGATGTTTACATGTTCAATGCAATCCCTGTCAAAATTCCAATGACATTCTGCACAAAGATAGAAAAGTCAATCATGAAATACATATGGAAACACAAAATAACTCAAAAAGCCAAAGCAATTTTGAGCAAAAAGTCCAATGATGAAGGCATCACAACACCCAACTTCAAACAATTCTACAGAGCCATAACAATAAAAACACCATAATATTGGCACAAAAGCAGACAGGAAGACCAATGGATCAGAACAGAAGATCCAGACATAAACCCATACATCTAGTCATTTGATCTTTACAAAGGAGCTCAAAATATATAATGGAGAAAAGAGAGCCTCTTTAACAAATACTGCTGGGAAAACTGGATATTCACATGTAGAAGACTGAAAGTAGATCCCTGTCTTTCACCCTGTACCAAAATCAACCAAATTGGATCAAAGACCTTGATATAAGGCCTGAAATGCTGAAACAACACCAAGAAGCAGTAGGAAATATAATGGAACAGACAGGTATAAGGAACAACTTTCTAAACAGAACTCTAATAGCTCAGCATCTAAGAGAAACAATGAACAAATGGGACTGCATCAAACTAAAGAGCTTCTGAACAGCAAAGAAAACAGTCACCAGACTCTAGAGACAGCCCACAAAATGGAGAAAATCTTTGCCAGCTACTCATCTGATAAGGGACTAATATCTAGAATCTATAGGGAATTCAAAAAACTCAGTGTCCAAAGAATCAACACCCCAATTAAGATATGGGCACACAAATTAAACAGGGAATTCTCAAAGGAAAAGGTAAAAATGGACAGTAAATACATGAAGAAGTGCTGAACTTCCCTGGTTATAAAAGAGATGCAAATTAAAACAATATGTAGATTTCATCTCACCCCAGTTAGAAGTGCCATAATCAAGGGCAATAACAACAACAAATGCTGGTGAGAATGTGGCAAAACAGGAACCCTTATACACTGCTGGTGGGGATGAAAATTAGTACAATCACTGTGGAAAGCAGTGTGGAGATTCCTCAAAAAACTAGACATAGAACTGCCATTTGATCTAGTGAGACTGCCCCTGGGCATCTACCCAAAAGCACATAAGACAGGATACAGTAGAGACACCTGCACACCAATGTTCATCACAGAATTAGTCACAATAGCCAAGCTCTGGAAACAGATGCCCTAGAACTGATGAGTGGGTCATGAAATTGTGGTACATATACACAATGAAGTATTACTCATCCACAAGGAATAATGACATGGGATTTGAAGATAAATGGATCCAACTGGAGGAAGTTAGCCAGGATTAGAAACACAAAAGAGGCATGTTTTTCCCTCATATGGAGAAGATAGATCCAAAGATAAACATACATACAAAAACAAGCATGATCATATATAAACTCAAATGTAGAACATGTTTGTAACAGTGGAACTACTTTATGGAACTCAAGGAAAGAGGGACAAGAAAAGACAATGATAGAGCTTCAGTAATATTGCATATAATAAAATGTAAAGGTAGAGCATATAAGGATGTGTATTGAAAACTGTTGAAAAACAGGGGCTGGGAAATAAAGGGGTAAGGGAGAGAATTTGAAGGGATTAAACAGACCAAAGTAAAGCACACCCACAGAGGGCATACATTGAGACATCCCTTTGAATGTTAACTTAAATATTAATAATGAAAATCAAGACTGAAAAATAGGCACAGTGTGTGGGGAGGTACTATTGGGAGGGGGGAGGGTGAAGGAAAGAGATTAAGGTGAAGGTACATGGTTGATGGACTTCAAATACCTATATGAAACAGAACTAAATAACCTCTTGCAATGTTTTAGGTGGGGTGGGGAAGGGGCTGAGGAAGAGAGACAATGGGGGCAATGTAAATAATGTACAATATAAGTCTAATCAGAATTGTTACTATAATTCTCCCCCTGTATAATGAATATAACCTAATAAAAATCTATAATAATAAAAAAGATAGTTCACATAAATTTGAGCAATCTATTATACAATATACTGACTGAGGCTAAAAAAGTGTGCTATTGAAAACTGAAAAATATAAGGCCTCCAAATTCTTTGTCCCATGTATAAGAATCCATGGTTGGATACATGGGTATAAATAGACTGCATAAAAAGTTAAGGAAGAGAACTACAAAGGAGAGAATGATGGGACCCAGGTGGAATTCAGAGGCTGAGAGGGCATGCTTTTCCTCTCTAGATGCTTTTAAAACAGGCTAATCTATGGGAAGGGAGGATCAGATGATTCCCATCCAATAACCAATGAGTGGGGAGGGGGATGGGTGGTGGCTGACCAGGTGAGGGGTGTCCCTGAGCTAGAGCGTGCTTAATCCGAGTTCTAATATTTTCCATGAGTTCTGAATTTTCCCCAATTTTAGGCTGCCTCAAGATTAGGAGTGAGAGAACCTATGAACTCAGCTCAAAGTGGAATGAAGTCTATCCCATGTAAGTGTGGATTTAAACTTGTCCTTCAAAACAAATTTCTTTCTGTTGTGGAACAGCACAGTGCAAAGGACGAATCATAAAAACCAAAAGCTACAAAGGTACAATAATAATTATCACATCAAAAACTTTTTGTATGAGGGAAGTGATCTTGAAGAAGATTTAAAAATAAAAGCTAAAAAATTGTATGTCTGACATCACTATAGGGTGATTTGTGCAAGACCCTTTCCCAGTGGACTGCATAGTTCCTGAATTATGAGGAAAATTTCTCTTCTACCAATTTAGGGCCATTTCTTGGGGCCTTCAAATAAAGTGAAAACAGATCAACAGGAGAAAAAACAGATTTTATTTACATGTGTAGATTGGAGTATTCATCACTGAGTAATTTACTGAACAGTCAGAGGCCAAGGTTTATATATCAGCTCAAAAAAAAGGAGAAGGGGAAAGGTTTAGAGCTTTACTGAAGAGGTCTTACTAAGATTTTTGATGTCTGTGATGTCATGGTTTTTGGAAGCTCGAGTTAGTAAAAGAATCACCAGAGATGGGAGAGTAGGAGAAGGAAAGTTTTATTAGGACACCATAAAAGGGGTCTCCCTAAAGTGGGGCCTTTTCTACAAGTGATCAGCTGAATTTGTACTACTCATTACCATGCGTCTGTCTTCCCCCAAGTATAGACTTTCTCAGAGGCTGGTCACAGGAATAAAATCAACATCTTTATGAAAGGGGACTGAAACTACCCTTAATGAACAGTGAAGGCTAGCAAGACAAACCATCCCTCCAAATGAGGACAATTACCTATAATGATGAGGCTGCACCCTGGAACAGGAGTAATCATGTCTTGGGACTAGGTTGCTTCCCTCAAGGGAGCAATCTGTCTACAACCTGGAAGAACAAGGACTGAGCTAATGGTCAATCAAGCCCCACTCAATCACTGTAACATGCCTGTAATTGGGACCATTTAACAATACATACCTTTCATCCCCTGTCTCAAATTCTGTCCATTTAAAGCTAAATCTCATGTCTGTTCCCTGAAGATGGCTGAAGAAGGGCTGAGTGCCTACTCTGCCTCTTTCCAAGTAGAGTCCCAGGCCTTGTAATGAAACTTCTTCCTCTGTCCTTCACCATGACTCTTTATTTGGTGTATAGGAGTAAGTGACCAAACCTGACATCTGAAAGCCCAGGAATCTAGGCCTGGGATCCAAAAATCCAGTTTCATTCTGATCATTCAGATGTTTTGAGTTTAAAGTCATTGTTGTATCATTTCAATGGGCTATTTTTCCATTCATTTCCCCTTTTGAATGTTCTCAGAAAGTATATAGAAAAAGAGAGTTGGGTTGATTGCTGTGGAGAGAAAATTTAGGTAGAAGTTGAGAGGTGACTGATCTGTAAAGAAAAACATGTATCAGAACAGAGATGAATCAGCAGATGAGAACAGATCTCAACACCTGACTCCATGTTATATAAAGCCAGTTTCGCAGCATGGGAGTAAAAAGGATTTGTTGGGTGGTGAAAATGATCAGGAATCTAAATAGGAACTTTTTCATGGAAAGAAAAAGAACAACAAAGATTAATGACCAGAACTGACTTAAAACTAAATCTTTGACTCCAAGAGCAGCTAGTAAAGATTTGTAACCACTAGGTTTGAAGAATTTTGATGGACTGTGGACAGCTGTGACAATCTGAAGAACTTTCCTATTTGATGTTTGAATATCTTTGCTGATAGAGTACACATAGTGTTGATGCAGGATGGATAGATAGATGAGGCAACAGGTGAAGTAAAAGCAGTAAATATTTTAAGAGCCAGACCCAGAAAGTAGAACCAGATAGTAAAAACTGTGAAACTGAGGCAGGATAGATAGATGAAGAAACAGGAAAATTATATTATTTTAATAAATATTGCAAGTGCCAGACTCATACATTGGAACAAGGAAGTAAAATCTAAAGAGCTAGAGCAGCTAGGTCCCTCCCATTAAAAAAAAACAGACACTTTTTGTCCTTTTTTTTTTTATTGTGGTGGGGTACATTGTGACATCTATATAAATTCTTACAATGTATCATAATTGAATTTACCCCTTCCATAATTCTCCTTTATCCCCATTCTTCCACTACTGGAATTGTTTCACCATGTCTTATTTTCCATTTTCATACATGAGTACCTAATATTTTCAGTACAATCACCCTCCTATACCCTCTTCCATATCCTCCCCTCTCCCATTGGTACCAAACCCCCAGACAGACCTGTTGTGCCCTCCTGTTCTCTGATTTTGTAAACATAAATAAATAAATGCATTTTTATTTGTTTAAGATAGCTTTACATTGGTTTCCTTGTCGTATATCCATGTATACATGAATTATAACTCAAATTGGTACACCTCCTCTAGTTTTCTTCTTTCTCCCTTGGTCCCCTTCTTATGATGACTTCAACAAGTTTAAAAATTCTATATTCATTCTTGTATAGGAAATACATCAACCATATTCATCTTCTTAACTTTCTTCTTTTACCCTGCCTCTCCCATAAGTGACCTCCCCTTAGTGTGACCTGTCTTTCGCAATATTGCTTGTATTTGTATTGGGTCTGTATTCCACATATGAGAAAAAATGATGTGGCTTTTGGCTTTCTGAACCTGGCTAACTTCATTTAAGATGATGTTGTCCAGATCCATTTACCTGCAAATGACAAAATTTCATTCTTGTTTGTGACTGAATAAAACTCCATTGTGTATAAATACCACATTTTCTTAATCCTTTCATCAGGAGTGAGTCATCTTGGCTATTTGTATATCTTAGCTATTAAGAACAAGAAGAATTAAAGGGTCTATGTTCATCTGCCTTACTTTTGTTAATAAGCTGCAAGGCACCTTGAATAGGTGAAAGAATGAAAGGCATATCTGCCAAAGTGAAGTCCTATTTTCCCTATGTTTTAGACAGGACTACATAACATCTCCATGTTTAGGCACTCAGCCACCCAGCTCCATTGTCTTAATTACTACAGTGTGACAGGTGACATGACCCCCCTTCCCCCAGATTGGAAAGTATAAGACTACAGATACTGACCACTATTTTGAGACTTTACCCCATTACCTGCATGGGGAGCAGAAAATGTTTCCCATATCTTTCCTTACTTCTCCCTACTTTGTCCTGTTATACTAAAACAAATCCTTGCTAAATTGTCCAAGTTATGAGACACCTTGAAATGTTTTTCAGGTGTAAATCTCAGGTAATTGTGATTTTTACATGATAACAAGGAAGCTATGGGAACAACTTCATCCCACATCCCTCATTTGTTATCAAAACAAGAGCAACAAGCTTTACTGCCATCTCCTTCTCCTTTAAGTTAACTTTATAAAAAAAAAAAAAAAGGAAGGGGGGTTGGGGTTGGGGAGGTAACAGCTATCTGGACCTGTCTGCTCAGTTGACATGTTAAGAAGCTGCCAAGTCTTTAAATGAGTAGATAGACAGAGATATGGAGAGCATATCTGTCAAATGGAAATTCTGAAGCTCACCTATTTTTTGTTCCTGTGTTTTAGGTAGGCCTGAAAAACATCTCAGTGTTTTTCTAATAGCACCCATTAGATCATGTTTTGGGTAATAAGCACACCCAAAAACTCTTATCTGTAATGACTATGAATTGCATGACTATGAATTGACCAACTGTATTCCCTGAGAGCAAAAAGTATAAAGAGCCCAGAAAAAGACCACCATTTTGAGTCTTCACTCCAATTTTTTGTATTGGATGTAAAAACTGTTTCTCTGTTCTAATTCTCCATACTTTATCCTGTTATGCTAAATTAACTCCTCCCTAAAACTTTCACCTGTGTGACTCTCCTTTTGCCTTTCATTGTGGATTGATTTATGTGGGAACTGAAAAGATGTGGGGCATTCCCTCTCCCCTATCTTTGGTAACACTGTGACAATCATGGTTATTTCCTGGAGCATAGAAGACATAGGTATTACAGTGAACTTTCTGAGTGGCCCAAACTGTCATGGTTGAATCCTTTCAAGTTTATATCAAGTTGTCCAGCTTTGGCCTGCAGGCTTTTTGGAAAAGGGCAGCTATGTTATAACTAGAGTTTCTGTGAGGACCTGGACAGACAGATTTTATTACTCAAGTCATGCCAAGCCAAGAATGGGAAAGAAATATTGAAAAGACTCCTTTAGAGGGTTGAAGCTAGATGTAGAAGGAAACAGAAGAATTGAGAATTTGGCAAGAATTGACAAAATATACAAGATGGTAGGATTCAGTCCATTTCATAGGCAAATAAAATCACAATGACAGTGAACAGGACTAGAATCCAATAAACCACAGATTCTATTAAAACATACACTTTTTTTTCTATATTCACCTCCAAATTGATCAAATATAATCAAATCAAGATGACTCTAGTTTGTAAAATCAATCTAATTTCCTTAAATTTGACCTGGTTGTTTATATAAGTTTAGAAGGAAAGATAATTGCCTATATAGGTCTTTTAAGTTTTCCTTCCTGTAGTTTTCTAAGAAATCTAAAATTGGACTTTTAAAAACCATGGGATGTGGAAAACTATACAAAGTGCCCATTACTAAATTTCAACTGCAGTATTTATGAATTTGGATGTACTGTTCTCTTCTTTAGGTTCATATTACCCTAAGGCACCTGAGTATGTCAGGAAGTGACCTTATGCAGTCACTTGTAAGACAGGGAGAGCTATAAGTCAGAAAGCAGGCCAGAATTCCATGATGGTTTCATAGGCACTGGCTGTGTAAATTTAACTTTACTCCTTAAAATTGTCTGATCATATCTGATTTTATGCACATTGTTCTGAAATCTGACATTCCAGGTAGATCCTAAATTTTATAATCAATATTTCCAATTATGTCTTAATAGGAGAAGGACACATTCTTTTTGAATCTATGTAAATAATTATATTGTCATGAAAATAAGAATATTTTAAGAGGTTGAAAGTAAAGAGGATTTGGGTTGAATTAAAAATAAATGGTCATTTTTGTTTATGAAAACATAATCTAATAGTTATAACTTATAATTTAAGAAAGAAAAAGTTCCTTAAATTCATGGTTACATATTTATATTTATATATTTAAATGACTCATTATCTTCCATAATTCATTAATCCCATTTAAGTGATTTTTGTTCTGCTTAATATTATGTTACTAGTTTTATTAATCTATTAGGAACTCCAACAGATTTCTTGAATTCCATACTCAGTTCAGTGATAGGATATCAGTGATTTAAGTAATGCTATCAGAATGCAACAGCCTGACATAGTCCTTTTCATGGGTCTCATTTGCAGCCTCTGTTTGTTGTACACAAGCACTCTGGCTTGTAGCTCATTACAAGGAGTTTTATGAAAAATGTAAAAGTAAAATAATACCAGGAAGATTGCACTCAGGTTTTCCTTCAGGGATGCCCACTCAAATACCCCTTCCCCAAATCTTCTTGTTAGCAATTTTCTAATCATGTAATAGGCAAGTTGAATAGGAATGTAGTAACAGTCATAACCTTTGCTTCTTGGAAGTATCCAATGGTGGCACTAATGTTTAGAACATGATATTGCTTTTGATATAGACAAGTATAGACCCACTTGGTCTTTACATCTGTAGTCAATCTTATGTTACAGATCAGACATCAATTTTGGAACTCTGCCAGTAGCTGAGTTTGTATATTCCATTCCAATTATGCATTCTCCAACTAAGGAAATAACCACAGGTTGGGTTCAAGGATTCACAGGCCCCATGGTGAGATGGATATGAGCTAAATATCTGTAGATATTTAGACCTCCATAAGCCCTTCCTCTGACTCATAGACCATAGGGAGATTTTGGATCTCCTGCAAGTAGTAGTATTTTAAAGTCAATATCCAATAATCTGGGTTGTAGCTCACTGGAAAAGAACTTGCTTAACAAGTGCAAAGTGCAGGGTTTTATCTCAGCACTTGAAAACACTGAGAAGAAAATTAATATTCATTAGTCCTCTAAAGGCCTAATTATTTCCTTTCCCTCAATGCACAATGCACAATTACTTTGGAAATATATTTTAAGTATATGTAACCAGGGCTCCCTCCTTTCCTTCCTTCCTATTTTTCTTTCTCTCTTTTTTGTTTTTTTCCAGTGGTTTGATCTCAGGGCCTCATGCTTGCTAGGTGGGTGCTCTACCATTTGAGTTATGTTCCCTGCCCTTTTGGCTTTGGTTCTTTTTCCAGTATGGTATCACTTTTGCCTGGGGCCAGCACCAGACCATGATCTTCCTACCTACAGCCTCCCACATAGCTGTGACAGCAGGTCCAACCCACCATGCCCAGCTTATTGATTGAGATGGAGTCCCACTAACTTTTTGCCCAGGATGGCGTCAAACTGTCATCTTGTCCATCTCTGCCTTCTCAGTAGTGATAATTATAAATGTGAGTCCTTCCTGACCGTCAGCACCAGACTGTCTTCGAATCCAGGATTTCTGGGTCTGTGAATTGGGTCATCTGTGAATTAATTAAGAGCCTGGCACTTGCCAGGTGTGATGGAGCATATCATCCCAGCATTTGGGAAACTGAGGCAGCAGGATTGCAAGTTCAAAGCCAGCCTGGGGTGAGTACTGAGACCCTGTCTAAAAACCAAAACAGAACAAAATAAGAGAGCCTGTGACTATTTCTATGATTTACTTTTACTCATTTGACCTACAACTTTTCTGCTTCTACAGATGGACAGGTTCACTTCTAGGAGTAGCATGGTCACCTAGCCATCAATGTACATCCGTGCAAGTCAGAACATCTGTTTGCTCTCCATTTGTTGTCCATAGGTAGCCTTGATCCAACTTCATGTTCCTCCAGTATTGTTCCACCTCTACACCATCCATTCCCATACATTTTTCCTGACTTTCTCCCTGCGGAAATTAAATTTAGATTAGGTCAATCAACTTTATTTACTCAATTGATTTAAATGTTATCTCATACAAAAGCACCCTCACAAAAACACCAAGAATAACATTTGAGAAAACATCTGGGCACCCTTGGTCCAGTTGCATTGACAGAAACAGGTAATTGGTACAACACTCTTCTCCACCTCAGTTTAAATCATGAGGACCTCCATAAACACGAGCGTCACCTCAGTCGTGGACTATGAGAAACTTCATCATTCCACTTCTCTGAAGACACTTTGCCTTCAATTTTAACCTTGAAGCAAATTAATCTACTCTCTCCAAGTTCATTGTGTGCTTTATAATTTAAGTGATTTTTATCACTAACAGCAAAATCTTGAAATTATATGTCGAGAGCAAAAAAATAAAAAAAAAATCAAGCACATAATATGACCATTTTCCCCTTATCATTCATGTTATCTTATTCTTTTTGTTTCAGAAACAAATTTTTACCATTCATGACTTCTGTGAGAAGTGATCACGTCCTTTACAAAGTTTAGTTTCTAAAAAGTTGGTTCTTTGAAAAAATAAACAAGATCAATAGACCCCTGGCAAACCTGACTAAAATAAGGAGAGAAAAAACCCAAATTAGTAGAATTAGGAATGCAAAAGGGGAGATAACAACAAACACCATGGAAGTCCAGGAAATCATCAGAGACTACTTTGAGAACCTATATTCAAATAAATTTGAAAATCTAAAAGAAATGGACAGATTTCTAGATACATATGATCATCCAAAACTGAACCAAGAGGAAATTAATCACCTGAATAGACCTATAACACAAAATGAAATTGAAGCAGCAATCAAAAGTCTCCCCAAAAAGAAAAGTCCAGGACCTGATGGATTCTCTGCTGAATTCTATCAGACCTTTAAAGAAGAACTGATACCAACCCTCCTTAAACTGTTCCATGAAATAGAAAGGGAAGGAAAACTGCCAAACACATTTTATGAAGCCAGTATTACACTTATCCCAAAACCAGGCAAAGACACCTCCAAAAAGGAGAACTATAGGCCAATCTCCTTAATGAACATTGATGCAAAAATCCTCAACAAAATAATGGCAAACCGAATTCAGCAACACATCAAAAAGATTATTCACCACGACCAAGGAGGCTTCATCCCAGGGATGCAGGGGTGGTTCAACATACGAAAATCAATAAACGTAATAAACCACATTAACAGAAGCAAAAACAAAAACCACTTGATCATCTCAATAGATGCAGAAAAAGCCTTTGATAAGATCCAACATCATTTCATGATCAAAGCTCTAAGAAAACTAGGAATAGAAGGAAAGTTAATCAACATTATAAAAGCTATATATGACAAACCTACAGCCAGCATTATACTTAACAGAGAAAAATTAAAACCATTCCCTCTAAAATCAGGAACCAGAAAAGGATGCCCACTATCTCCACTCCTATTCAACATAGTACTGGAATTCCTAGCCAGAGCAGTTAGGCAAGAAGAAGGAATAAAAGGAATACAAATAGGTAAAGAAACTGTCAAAATATCCCTATTTGCAGACGACATGATCCTATACCTTAAAGACCCAAAAAACTCTACTCAGAAGCTTCTAGACATCATCAATAGCTATAGCAAGGTAGCAGGATATAAAATCAATGTAGAAAAATCATTAGCATTTCTATACACTAACAATGAGCAAACGGAAAAAGAATGTATGAAAACAATTCCATTTACAATAGCCTCAAAAAAAATCAAATACCTAGGTGTAAACCTACCAAAGATGTGAAAGACCTCTACAAGGAAAACTATACACTTCTGAAGAAAGAGATTGAGGAAGACTATAGATAGTGGAGAGATCTCCCATGCTCATGGATTGGTAGAATCAACATAGTAAAAATGTCGATACTCCCAAAAGTAATCTACATGTTTAATGCAATTCTCATCAAAATTCCAATGACATTCATTAAAGACATTGAAAAATCTACTGTTAAATTTATATGGAAACACAAGAGGCCACGAATAGCCAAGGCAATACTCAGTCAAAAGAACAATGCAGGTGGTATCACAATACCTGACTTCAAACTATATTACAAAGCAATAACAATAAAAACAGCATGGTACTGGCACAAAAACAGACATGAAGACCAGTGGAACAGAATAGAGGACCCAGATATGAAGCCACACAACTATAAGCAACTTATCTTTGACAAAGGAGCTAAAAATATACGATGGAGAAATAGCAGCCTCTTCAACAAAAACTGCTGGGAAAACTGGTTAGCAGTCTGCAAAAAACTGAAACTAGATCCATGTATATCACCCTATACCAAGATTAACTCAAAATGGATCAAGGATCTTAATATCAGACCCCAAACTCTTAAGTTGATACAAGAAAGAGTAGGAAATACTCTGGAGTTAGTAGGTATAGGTAAGAACTTTCTCAATGAAACCCCAGCAGCACAGCAAATAAGAGATAGCATAGATAAATGGGACCTCATAAAACTAAAAAGCTTCTGTTCATCAAAAGAAATGGTCTCTTAACTGAAGAGAACACCCACAGAGTGGGAGAAAATATTTGCCAACTATACATCAGACAAAGGACTGATAACCAGAATATACAGGGAACTTAAAAAACTAAATTCTCCCAAAACTAATGAACCAATAAATGGGCAAGTGAACTAAACAGAACTTTCTCAAAAGAAGAAATTCAAATGGCCAGAAAACACATGAAAAAATGCTCACCATCTCTAGCAATAAAGGAAATGCAAATTAAAACCATGCTAAGATTCCACCTCACCCCTGTTAGAATAGCAATCATCAGCAACACCACCAACAACGTGTTGGTGAGGATGCGGGGACAAAGGAACCCTCTTACACTGTTGGTGGGAATGTAGACTAGTACAACCACTCTGGAAAAAATTTTGGAGGCTACTTAAAAAGCTGGACATCCATCTACCATTTGATCCAGCAATACCACTCTTGGGGATATACCCAAAAGACTGTTACTCCAGAGGCACCTGCACATCCATGTTTATTGCGGCACTATTCACAATAGCCAAGTTATGGAAACAGCCAAGATGCCCCAGCACTGACGAATGGATTAAGAAAATGTGGTATCTATACACAATGGAATTTTATGCAGCCATGAAGAAGAACAAAATGTTATCATTCGCTGGTAAATGGATGGAATTGGAGAACATCATTCTGAGTGAGGTTAGCCTGGCCCAGAAGACCAAAAATCATATGTTCTCCCTCATATGTGGACATTAGATCAAGGGCAAACACAACAAGGGGATTGAACTATGAGCACATGATAAAAGCGAGAGCACACAAGGGAGGGGTGAGGATAGGTAAGACACCTAAAAAACTAGCTAGCATTTGTTGCCCTTAATGCAGAGAAACTAAAGCAGATACCTTAAAGCAACTGAGGCCAATAGGAAAAGGGGAACAGGTACTAGAGAAAAGGTTAGATCAAAAAGAATTAACCTAGAAGGTAACACCCACACACAGGAAACCAATGTGAGTCAATGCCCTGTATAGCTATCCTTATCTCAACCAGCAAAAACCCTTGTTCCTTCCTTTTATTGCTTATACTCTCTGTACAACAAAATTAGAAATAAGGGCAAAACAGTTTCTGCTGGGTATTGAGGTGGGGGGAGAGGGAGGGGGAGGACTGGGTGGTAAGGGAGGGGGTGGGGGCAGGGGGGAGAAATGAACCAAGCCTTGTATGCACATATGAATAATAAAAGAAAAATGAAAAAAAAAACTAAAGTTTAGTTTCTAATGTCTATTTTTTGGAATATTGCATCTAATGTGAATGCACATTCATTCTTCCTATAATTTAAATTATCTCATATCAAAAGAATCTAATAATTCTTTGTATTTAGTGTATCATCTAATAATGTATCATCTATAAGGAATTTTAGTAATAATTCATTTGTGGGGATTCATCTCCCACAAAAATATGAAAGATAAGTTAGATTTGTATCTACTAAGACTATATGCTATGTATGCTTAATTGTGAGATGTTTAATTAACTGAGCAAATGAAGGAATTTGACTCATTCTTAAAACAGTTGTTAAAAATATTTGGGCTGTTAAAGCTCAAATGTTCTCAAAGCACACTGATTTATTTGCTAAGCTCTCATCCACGGTCCTGAAGTTGCCATTAAAGATTAAGGGAAATTCCTCATATATAACTTTGCAAAGATCTTACTACTTAAATAGCAGCTCTTCATGAAGACCAATGGATAAACTTCTTGCTTATGTGTACTTTTAAAAGGTTGTTTAAAAATAAAACTTAAAAGGATTTACAAGATTTTAATAAAAAGATTTTAAAAAGAGAAATTTCAATCCTTTGGATATACTCAGATTACTACTTTTAGATTTTCAAAGTGATTTTATTTTTTCTGTAAATAGTTATGTATTTAAATTTTTGATTTAAAAATACATGTGAGGATATTTTTTGTATTGTAAAATTAATAATTTTGAGGAAGAAAAAATCCATGAAAATGTTCTTATTTGAACTTTAAAGGTAATGATTTGGGTATGTTCTTATAATCTTTTATTCTATTTAGAGAAACAGGATGTCCAAAGCATTTGTCTGAAATATATATATATATATTCCAATGATTTTATTTTCAATATTCTCTTTATTTTTAGAGAATTTTTTCAATTATGCATTAGAATTTTGTCATTACTGTGACTATGATATGTATATATTTGTGCAATCCTACTTTGGAATTTTTATGCTATCAAATTACTAGGCTCCTTTCTATTAAAAATATATGTGAAGTTTTTTGTCCTTGGTTAAATATGGCTAATATTGTTAAGTATTTTAATTTTACTGACCTGAACATCACACACCATGCTACATTTTTCTCGTGACTTTCAATTTTGTATATACTCATAAATATAAACCCAAGAAAATGAAAATGTGTCCACACAATGATTTGCACATGCATAATCATAGCAACCTTACATATAGCAAGCAAAAGTGGAACCAATGGAAATGTCTATTAATTGATAAATGGATAGATAAAATGTGGTAGTATCCATAGAATAGAATATGTTCAAGTATGAAAAGAAATGAATTATTATTACATGCTGCATAATTATCCTGAGAGCAAGAACTAAGTCACAAAGTACATTGTACACAATCACATTTATGTGAAATGTCTAAAATAGGCAAATCAATAAAAATAGATAGTAGATGAGGAATTATCTAGGGCTGCCAAGGATGGGAGTAGATAGTGATTTTCAACGATGAGTGTAAAATTATTTAATTTTTGTTTTTTTTTTTAAACACTTGTTTTTGGATTTTTAATTTTATTTTAATTTTGATATTTTTTTCTTCCTTTTAAGATTATATTTTCTCTTCTCCTTGTTATTTCATTAAGGAAATATTAGGCGAATTTTGGACTTCTATATTTATTTTCAATATTTATTTACATTTTTTCTTATGCATGCATTTCTTTATCTCTTTGAAATAATGGAAACATTTTTTCTTTTCTTTTTTTTGTTATTTTGATTTTTTGGTGAGACTTGTCTTTGAACTCAAGACTTCTGCTTGCAAAACAGTCATTCTAACTCTTGAGCCACACCTCCAGTCTGGAAAGATTTTGTTTGTTCTTCAGCTGTTTGTTTTCATAATGGTTCTTTGGATTTATCTTTATATGTTAATTCTAACATTTAATTATTTTATGCAATTACTGTTCTCCAGAACCATGTTTTCTCCCGGGGAGATGGGCTCTATGTTTTGATCAGATTTGATGAGTCATGACCCACAGAGAGGAAAGCAGTTGGTGGGAGTCCCTGGACCTCTAATTTTCTTCCTTTCTTACTGATTCCAGCATGCCATGGTTGGTAAACCCTCTTTTCCTCCAGGACACAGCATCTGCAGGCTTCTTGGGTAAGCTCCTGTCTTAAGTTCAGTACTTCATGTTTCATTTTTGCAGGGAATTCTCACTTTTTCTATACAGTACAATCAGACATCAATTTATTTATTAGGTCTTTCCTTTCTATTATTTCTAGAACTTGTTGACACAAGGTACAACTCTAACATGTTTAGATCTCATCATAACAATAGCTCAGATTAACAACATTTTATCTAATTTAAAATAAACAGAATAGAAGAAAGAATAAATACAATAGAAGTAACAGAATGTGAAGAAAGATATTGTCATCTTCTGATTAAAAAAAGTGGAAAATCTAGGAAGAGGATAAGGAAGAGAGTGTGGGGAAGTTTAGATATACTTTGAATATTAGCAGTAATATTTATGGATAATTTATTAAGTAATTGTTCAATATTTTTAGATAATTATCTATGTTTCAGAAGTTTTCATATCTCATAATTTATAGAAGGAACTGGAAGGAAACGTGGGTTCAATAAAGACTTTCACTGACTGACAGCCTATGGAACTTAATGGTAGACTAATAAAATCTAAATATGGATTATATTATTTTAAGGTTTGAATTTTATATGACTGAATATAGAAATAACAGATTACACAAACTCTGACAGTAGCACTGTTTCAACATGCTGTTAAACATAGAAAACTTATGATTAAACAATGAAAGCAGGTAATACAAAGTTGCTGATCTTTTCTGGTAACAAATGGAACCTAAAAGTATGTCACATAGAAATCACTAAAATAATAATAATGATAATGATAATAGTAATGTAAAATAATATCAGGTAAGTCATGTGAAGATAAGAGTAACATTTTGGCACTGAGAAAAGTACTGTTTTTAAGAGAAAAATCATGGTAGAAGCATGTTATTTATGAGTTTAGAATAATTTCTACACATTATTTATTTTTTTGGCTACAGAGAATGTTTTCACAAAAAGACGTGTTTATATAGAAAATTACAAAACTTTACTTATTTATTTATTTATTTTTATCAGTATGGGGGTTTGAACTCAAGACCTTATGCTTCCTAGACAGGTACTCTACCCATTGACCCACTCAGCTAGTCCTTTTATGTGTTGGGTATTTTAGAGACGGGGTCTTGTGAACTGTTTCTCCAGACTCTCTGAGCTTCAATCTTCCTTAATAGATAGGATTATAGGCACAAGCCACCAGTGCCTGGCAAAATTGCAAAACTTTACATTGAAAATTGTAATCCATTTTGACTTTCATTTAGATGAAGAGTCTCACACAGACTGTTCTTAAACATATAAATATGCAACATTTTTTGAATGTTTTGTTTTTTAATATAGCTAGTAATTATCAAGTAAAGTGAAGATCTGCCAGCTGAACACTGATAATTTTTGTATACCTAAGAGAGAACTAAACCTTGGACATGATGATACAGTAATCATAGTCACAATGGCAATTTGGATTCTTTTATAATGAGAGGAGTCATTTTTCAGCTCTGAGGTACATGACTAAGTCATCATCAGACCTTAAAAAAGTAAAGTGCAAAATTTGGAGTAGGACTTTTTTTGAAAAAAAGAAAATTTCATCAATTAATAGGGAATATCATCCTCATGAAGATATATTCAATGTTTATATTTATTTTCTGCAAAATGCACAGCATTTTAGTGTAGTGCTATATGTAGAAAATCAATACATAAATGTACAGATTTTAGAGGAGTAAAGACCCAGCAATGCTGGGGTTTGAACTCAGTACCTCCCACTTGCAAGGAAGGAGCTTGCCTTGAGTCACATCCTGTCCCTTTTGTGTTTTAGTTATTTTTCAAGTTTTTGCCTGGGGTTTGATTTAAACCACAATCCTTCAGATCTCTGCTTCTTGTTACCTGATTATAGACCTGTACCACCATGACTGACAATTTTTTTTAATTAAAGGAGTAAGTAATTAGAGTAATTTAGAGATTCTAATATAATTTGCTTTCTTAATGCTAAATAAGAAGAAGCTAGGGCTTTTATAATGTTACATATTTAATTTTCCCGTGATTATCTCACTCTCAACTTAGTTTCAATATAGAATTTTGAATCTTACTAATAGAATCTTGTTTCTGCCAAATCCAAATATGAATATAGAGAGCAAAGTAATAGAAAAAAAATCAAAATCCATTTCTGGATGTTGAAATAAGTTACTAGAAGGAAGGAACACATCAAATTGTGCTCCCTCATAGAGTGGGGTTGCCAGAAGCTGAGGGAACAGGAAGTGGGGAAGTACTGCTTAAAAGTTAGAAAGTTTCAGTTTTGCAAGATAAAAGGAGTTTAAAAAGTGCATGGTTGCCATGGTTGCACAATAAAGTGAATGTGTTTAACCCCACTGAACCACAGACTTAAAACAGTTAAGCTGATAAATTTTGAGTATTTTACAACAATTTTAAAGATAAGAATTTTTAATGTCTTACTTCTATGTGGTTAGATCAGAGGCTGATTTTTTTCCTCTTTCCCCATTTTTATGTAATGACTGTATTTTACTTTCATAAACAGAAAAGTATAAATTAACATTATAAAATCATCATTAGAATTTCATTATTTGGGTTTTTACTACACTCAAAAGGAGTTTATTAAATGGAATGTAAGTGCTAAAATATCTGCAATAAAGTATCAGGAAGCAGACAGACAACCATGTAGGCATAATCCATGTATTTTATAATGAATGAAAGTAGCAACTTAGCTGGGCAGCTTGTGGAATCACAGGTCTTTCTCATCCTTAGAGATGAAGGGGAAGGGGGCATGTGAGGACCTTCAGCCCAACATGAGACTTGGTGGGAGATGGATGGGCAGATTGGCTGGCCAGGAGACACTCAACATAATTTTCCACATCTGAAGGCAGATCTTCATTCTTTTTTTTTCTCCTCTCAATGCTTTCTTTGGTTTAACCTTTCTTTTTTCCTGTAGGTTTCGAATTTGGGGTGCTTTACAGGACTTTTACCACCTTCACCATTCTTGCTCTCCTCTGATTGCTCTTTATTTACAGTTTCTTAAATTGGGGGCAAGAGAAAGAAGAGTAGTCC
Source organism: Castor canadensis (assembly GCF_047511655.1). Lineage (NCBI taxonomy): Eukaryota > Metazoa > Chordata > Mammalia > Rodentia > Castoridae > Castor > Castor canadensis. The sequence goes on from NC_133388.1 coordinate 110,107,255, forward strand.
TTCTTGGCATATAGCTCATCTTCACTATTCACCTCCTGTCAGTATTTATTTGTAGTCCCCAAATCAGTGTTCACTGGCCCTTTCTTGATCATTCATGACAGGAACAGACTGGCAAAATGGGTGAGACTCTGAGTGTTACATTCTCAGCTGAAGCTGAGCCAGGCAATGCCCTGTTTTCCTGTGTTACCTCCCAGTACACATATGTCCTTTTCAAGGTTGACTGAATGCCATGTTTGTCATTTTTGTGCTTCTTCTTAGCAATTTCACTGTTTAAAATGGCCCTCAAGCATAATGTTGAAGTGCTGTCTACTGTTCCTTAGGACAAGAACACCATGAGATACTTTATAGAGAAATTATGATCTGCTATATCCTTTGTTCAGGCATGGGCAATAGTGCTGTTGCCCAAAGGTTCAGTGTTAATGAACCAGCAATGCAAATTAAGTACAGTGTTAAACAGAAACACATATAAAACATTTTATATTGCCCAAAGGGAAAAAAATCTCACCAGAGGCTCACAGGGACCTAACCCAATGGTTCAGTGTGACTTCGTTCCATGTTCACAGTGACTTTGCAGAACACAGCTGTGAGAATGAGAGGCAAATCTACCTCTCCTAATGCAATTTACAGTCTCATCAGTTTCCACCACTAAATCACATGGTTTGTTCATATTGAACTTGCTACGTACTAACATTCCTGTGTGTTTCACCTGTGATAGTCTCCTGGCTTTTGGCTTAGGAAAGTTAGTTATTAGGCCTCAGTATATATAGTACTTATAATTTGCATACACATATATATCCTATTATATAATGTTGTGTATTTACTCTATGTACTCTGCAAATTCTTAAGGTGTGTATGTTTGCTCCCATCTCTAGCTTTAAAAAAACTTTAGATTCTGAATGTTATACAACTTACTTATTATTTCATTTCCACAAATTTGGTGACTACAGTTTCACTTCAGTTATTATGTTTTCAACTTTCCATCACTATAATATATACATGAAATAATCATCTTTTTTTTTTGGCAGTACTGGGGGTCAAACTCATGGCCTCATGCTTGCTACACAGCAAGCATGCATACTCTACACACTTGAATATGCTTCCAGCCTAGATTTTAGCTCACAGTTTGAAAACATATTATGTATATGATAATACTATATATATCAAATATAAATAGATTTATACATAAAATATACCTAAATACCTGAAAAAGAGGGATCGCCACACTGTTCAAAAAAAGAATCATCTTGTATTTCACAGTCTTAGATTGTGCTACACAAAGCCTTCCTATTTTTTTCTTCATACCTGTCTATTACTGAATTCAGTTCATAGTTTTCATGAAAGGTAAACTAGATATCCTTCTTTAGTCTTTGCTTGTCTTTTCTTTACAAATCATATGATAGCTATGGTGTTCTTTGCTATGTAAAATGTGATATAAATTAAAGGAAATTTGGTTAAATGTGTCATTTTAGTTAAAAATAGACATTTTTTTCTCTAATAGAAGAGAATTGGAAATCTCTTCAGCTTGACAGCAAAAGTTGAAATCAACCAAGATAATTTTTGTGTTTGTTTTTGTAGTAAAATTGGTGATAAACTTTATTAGGAAAGCAATATACTTGCAACAGACTAAAAGTATGTCATCTCTAGGGAGAGAATGAGAATGACTAGTATAATTTTCTTGAGGCAGGATATCACTATGTAGCCTATGCTAGCCTTAGATTTTGAGCTTCTCCTGCCTCTGACCTTTGAATGCTGGAATTTCAGGTATGAACTACCATGCCTACCAAGAAAAGTGTTTCTGTAGGTCAAGTCTTATTAAATTGTAGACAAAGTAAAAATTAAAATGAGCAAAGAAATCCAAACACTGAACACAGTTTATCATTTGTCAGGTGGACTACATTAGATAATGATCATTAATTAAAGAATATATTAAGTTGAAATCAGGATAGAACTGGTACAGGAAAAACTTCTCTCTGACATACAGAAAAAAGGTTCAGAGATAAATGTCATGGTCTACATTGAAAAACAGATGATTTTCATCACAAGTGTGTTTCTGTCTCAAGGCTTGCAGCCCTCTTTCCACACCCCCACCTGTGGTAATGCCTCAGTCCTGCCCTGAGACAGACCTTTCCATTTGAAGTCCATGACCACATACCATGTTTGAAGATGTTCTCCAATCTAATGTGTGTTCATATAAGTTTATTTACCCCAAGCATTTTCCAGAAGTTTCTTAAATTTCTAGGTCTGAAGATCCCGTTTTCAGGTATTACCTCAATGACCACATCCTGATATGAGAAGAGCCCAGGCTATTGCTGCAGATAGGGCTGTGATGGTGGTGATGGTGGTGTGTGTGTGTGTGTGTGTGTGTGTGTGTGTGTGTGTGTGTGTGTGAGAGAGAGAGAGAGAGGGAGAGAGAGAGAGAGAAGGTTGGAGGGAGGGAGGAGACAGAGTGCATGCACCTTTATCCATTTTTCCTAGAACTGCATTGGAATAAGTAAGTGAATGAAGGAGGCAATTGTTGGAAGAGCTTTGGGTACAGATCTAGTGCTTCCACTTCACATCAGAATAACTAATTCAATAAATTATTATGCTTGATATTTGTGTGATTTGGTTATGAGTCTATTAAAGAGATGAGAGGACTTTTCTTTTCTTTGAATTTACTGTTCATTCTCCCATTAAGAAAGGACAATCGAAACAAAACTCACTCTAAAAAGTGCCTGAAAATTAACATTTTGTTAAAAGTATAGGGTAAAACTCTTCAGATAACCTAGAAATAAATCTTTTCTCTAAGGTTACAGCATTAATGTAGGGCCAAAATTGAAATCTTTTCAGATCTCCAATGCCTGCTCCTCCATCTAAAACACTGGGATTGAGAGCAGCTGACAGACTCAAACCTATGCTTTTCTTAAATCTGAGTATACAATTACAGAAAAATAAAGTGAAAAAAACAACATTCTAGAGCCTGAGCTAATCATCAGTTCCAGTAGAATACTGAATTCCTCTTAACTGAGAAATAAAAATGGTTTTATGTAATGGAAGGTACAGTTGTCTATATCAGTCATCTTAGAAATTCAACTAGATGAGATATATACAACTTAAATTCTTCTTGGCATAACAGAAAAAGTCTCCATAATAGAATAAAAATAAGCACAGGGCAGTATTACTAGCCCTTTCAACATTTTGGAAAAGACAAAGAAAAGAAACTGCTGTAGAGACTTAGGCATGGATGAAAATTGTTTTCTTCATTTGCAGAGGGCAAAGAGCATGTTTTCTCCTTTCCACTTTATTGTCCTCATCTCATCCTTGGAGTAGAGATAAGTCTTTTCCCTGATTGAGCCTTCTCCAGTTGTTACAAAGTGGAGGTAACTCCAGAGTCAAAGGCCAGGTGACTCAGGAGTCAGCTCAGGAGGAGGTCTCTCAACAGCCACATGGGATACACGTGAGCAACAGCTGAAGCCACTGAAGTTGCTCCTACTTGTCTGGCCATTTCAGTGAGATTGTGTCCTAAATTCACACTGATTTCCTGCATGTCAATCTGTGAATGATTTCCCAGTAAGAAATGTTTCCTCTCTCTTATCTGTATTAATTGGAGGGATCCTTTTGTTGGCAACATTTTTGCACTTCTCCAATACTGACATCCAATATAGTATTTCAATATACTAAATAATTTAACTTAGTATTTTTTACATTATCAGTTCTACTAAAGTGAATCCTTTTTGAAAGTAAGTGGAGTCTAAATTAAAATAGGTTCATTTGCTTGAGAATCAGAACAAGTTAAAATAAAGAAGATTATAAGTTTCAAAATGATTTTTAGTAAAGATTTAGAACCACTGAATAGTTGAACATAAGTTACTGTAATTGGTATTATTATTAATGGTACTACTATTGTTTGTAATGGAAAGAGAGTGTAACTCAACAACTTCATGTTAAAGATTAGTCTCCAGCAAGATTAAATAACTCACACAGAGTTGTGTGACAGAAACACAGGGCTGTATTCCAGCCTGTGATCCCAGCTGATATCCACACTGCCTTCACTTTGTATAAGCCATAAAATTGCATCAACACTTTAAGACTCAAGATAAATATTGTTAATCAATATTTCAAGATAACATTTTCAGATATCCAGAAATACTTTTTTTTGGCAGTAGTGGGATTTGAACTCAGAAATATCATACTGGATAATTGGGTGCTCTACCACTTGAGCCTCTCCATCAGCCCAGAACCTCCTTAATCAGTCCATAAAGTCTATTTGGTAGGAAAAAGTGAGAAGGAGAACCTCAGGAAAGTAGGTGTGCCACCTGAGGGTAAACAGCCATTTCACATGCTCACTTATGTATCCTGTTAGCATTGATATCATTAATCAAATTTGAGAATTTGCCCCATTGTTGCTGCAGCTAAATGATCAGGAATATTACAGGATCTGACTTCAAAGTCTCACTGCTACAGAGTTAAGACAACAAAGCAGAAGCAACAATGTATTTTTCTGCCTTGCAATGAAGGTTTGATAGATAAGTGTTTGTATCACAGGCCCTTCTAAAAATCTAAAGCAATTTTACAACATTCTTTACAGCTACTGAACTTGGCCAAAATTTTGTTAGTTAAAGTGTTTACTGTTCTCTGGAGCTGATACTTGAACTAAAGTCAGTTGTTCCATTGAGACACTTCTTGTGATGCTCACTTTGTGGTTTTTATTGTTAAAGAAAAACATAAGTAAAATTAATAATCTGACTTTGTTTCTCAGCTGACAGTGTTTGAGTCCTATTTAAATTCTGGGCCACACTGGGCGTGAGGACAGACAGTGGTGTGTGGAATGCATGCACAAGCCTTTTCTCAAAACACAGCTGGGGACTGGGACACTTCAGTGTTGTTTAGACAGAAGAGCCCAAGCTGAGATGCTGAGCAAGGCCTTGTTCAGGGGACAGGTGGCACAAGGACCAATCAGGTCCTCATATCACAACCATCTGAGTAAATTACTCAGTGATCGATGGGGAAGATGATGAAGAAATTTGTTTTAAGTGGAAGCGCCTCAATTTCTTATAAGTTAAAATTTTCCTTATTTGATAAAATAAAATGCAGGCTTATTGAAAAGAAAGGAGTTAAAAAAAAATCTGTCTTGTTACTAGCAAGACCTGCTTTAGGTGATCAAATGAAAGATCACCTAAATGTATAAGGAGTGTCTAAATTCTATCAACATTAGGAAAAGAATCAAAAAAGAAGATAAAATAAGGCATTTAGCTACTTGTGCTGGTACAATCACATTAGTACCACATAGATATAACTTAATAAATGATACTGAGAAGCAAGAGAAGATATTTAATCATGGCAGAGACAGTCTTGCACACGAAATGGGAAGGACTTGGGTACATAGAGGTGTGGTTAGAAAAGGACAATGCATGGAAGTAAAGGTAGTGCAGGGAACCCAAGAAAAGAAAGAGAAAACAGAGCCAGGGTTTCACAGAAGAGTTAAATGGGATAGTAATTACTGAATATCACACTGATCAATACACTCATGGTCAATAACAGATTTTAGAGATTAGTGAGTAGAGCTATAGGAAATAAACTGGCAAAGGGAGAGGCTAGAAATAGAAATAGGATAGAAAATTAATGAATCAATTATTTATCAAATTTTAATTATTTTGTTTCTTATTATGTAAATTAATGTTATGCCCACTATGTGACACATCATGTTAAAAGGCTGTGGATACAGAAATAAAAAAATACATCGGGACACATAGTCACTGTATACTATGGTCATGACCCATACTACATAATGGATAAAAATGCAGAATGCCTGAATAATATGCACACCAATTGAGATGGTTAGACTGTGCTTAGATAGGGTGATCAGATTAGTAAACTATCTAGAAAAGGTAACATCTCAGCTGAATCTGAGACGAAAAACCTTTTTACAGCTGAATAAAAAGGAATTGAGGGTCTTTTAGGAATAGAGGGTCTTTTAGGAATAAGCAGCCTTTGGAAAGATGGGAAAATTCAGGAAAAAGATGACCCGTAGTCATTTTAACAGAGCAAGATAATGTTTTCAAGGGGAATGAAGCAGAGATCAGTGTAGAGAAGTAGACAGAGAACAGTTTATGAAAGGATTCTACCTGGAAACCAATGGAGATCAACTGGGGAAGGGCAGTCCTGGGGAATAGCACGATGAAATTCCCCAAACAGAGACATTTCCTGGGTGACAGAAAGGGGAATGGACAGTTAGGTCACAAGGTTTCTCATTTCTATTTTTATCATGCAGTTATATAGCTATAACTTTTTTTTATTGTAGGTACACTGGAGTGTGAATATACTATTATATATGAAAGTGTTTATTTTTTAAATTTGTATACACTAAGGTACCATCACCCAGAATGAGGTGTAGAACATCTCCAGAGTTTAGAGTTGTGCACCATGCCCCTCTCAGTCAATACTCTTCCCCAAGACAGAGACTTTTCTGACTCCTAGCCTCTGTAGTTTGTAACTAGTCTTGAAAGCCACATAAATGTAATATTCTAGTATGTACTATTTGATGTTTGGCTTTTCTCCATATTGGTCTGTGTGACCAACAGCATATCTAGGTTATTGCATCTAGCAGTGGTTCTCTTGTACTGTTCTGTGAATTTAATTCCATGTCATAAACATTAATCATTTTTTTAATTGATGGACATTTTGGTGATTTCCAGCTTTAGGCTATTATCAATAAAGATGTAGTGGACATTTTTGTAAATGTCCTTCGATGGCTACACACTTTTACCTTTCTTGGGCATAAACCTAGGGATAAAATTGCTAGGTTATGGAATGACCACCTGTTTAGCTTTAGTAAATGTGGCAGAGTTTTCTAAAATGGCACAATCAATTTATGTATCACCAGCCACATATAAAACTGCATCCCTGGCAGCCTTGGTGAAGACAGTGTGGTGAGAATTCACCATTCTGGTGGTGGCACTGCATCTCCTCATGACAACCATGCTGACACCTCACCAGTGCCTGCTGGCCTTTAGACTCTCCTTTGACACAGTGTCTCTTCAAGTCTTCCTCCCACTTTAAAAACGGACTGTTGTCTTTTTGAAATTAATTTTAACATACAATCTGGCACAATTGCTTGGAGAAGTTACAAATGTTTTCTCTAAAGGAAAGACTGATTTTTTTTTTACTGTCTTAATAGTATCTTTTACAAAGCACACTTTCTTAATTTTAGTTGAATTTATTATGAGTCCTCCGTTAGTTTATGATCAGTGAAGTCACTAAAATGTCTTCTTATGCTTCTTCTATAAGCATTATTTTTGTGCCTTTCATAGTTAGGTCTATGGTCCACTTTAATCAGTTACTAATTAATTCATTATGACATGAGATAGGAGCTAAGATTCATTATTTTCCATATGGAAAATAATTTACTGCATATCATTACATTACTGCATATCACCAGAATTTACTGCATATCACTAGTGACAGCTTTTCATGGTATAAGATCAAAATTTGTGAACAAAACAAACTCATGCAAGGGGAAGACAGAGCCCCAAAGCAGTCTCTGAGCAGACTTGCCAGCTGTTGGCCACCTGCTTTCTCAGTACTGCTAATTTTTGGTATTTAGAAGACTCTAATTTTAATCATTGTTTTATTTTCATGTTGTTTGATTTCCAGCTAATCCTTTATTTGCACCAATGTATACTCTTCTACAACAAGTAGACATGTTACTTACTCTAAAGCTTTTCAAGTCAGTAAATTCTTTAAAATTTTGTTATTTTTTCTTAGTAACACCAGCAGGGCAGGGGAACACTAACTGAAAGGCTTCAAAACAGTGGCTAACACCAGTGCCATGTGTGCGCTCTTGGCAGGAGCTCAGGTGGTCTGATTTCCTGGGCAGTTGGAGCTGGCCAACCTGGGAGACAGTTTTTGTTCTCTGACACAATGTGCAGATTTTTAAAAAGCCCTGAGGAAGTCTTTTGAAAAAAGTAGTCTTTCTGGAAAACTGATACTTACACTTAAAGAAAGAAAAGCTAGGAATAAGAATAAATACCTGTGAATCCTGTGTCTTTTCAAAGCCCACCATTTTTAATGCATTTAATGGTCAAACTAAAAAAATCCATGCATACAAACTACTAGAGAAGCTAAAGTGACATGTTTTTTATTATCTTGATTTGAGGTAATTGTATAAAACATTTGATACCATTTTCTCTTTACAAGGAACATATTTTCCTATAGGTGGTATTCATTTTGGGGTATGTTTCAAAGGTATTTTAATTTAAATAAGTATATAATATTTTCTTTATTTTGAACTTTCATTATAGTAAAACATACATAAAATAAAATATACCATTTAATTATTTTCCAAGTATATAATTTCTTGGCATTAGGTACATGCACTTTGTTACGCAGTGATCACCACTGTCTGTCACAAGAACTTCTTCATGTTCTCAAACAAGCCATTTCCTTTAAACACTAAGTCTCCACCCCACTTCTCTGATCCCCTGGGAACCTCTACCTAATCTTCTGCCTCCATCAAGTTGACTAGGGGCTTCATGTAGGTAGAATCACACAAAATTTATCATTATGACCTCCTTATTTCATTTATTATAATGTTTACAAGGTCCATTCATATTGTGATGGCTGTCAGAATTTCTAGTTATTTATCTATGCACCCATTGGTTTGTTTTATTGTGCTGTGGATTGAACCCTAGGGCTATGCATATACTAGACAAGTGCTCTACCACATACCTATATCCCCAGCCCTCAGTTTTTTGAGACAAGGCTTTACAATGCAGTCCAGGCTGGTCTTGAACTTGTGATACTCCTGCCTCAGCTTCCCAAGTGTCAGGATTATGGGAGTACACCACCACACCTGATTTAAATATTCAAAAGTTATGTGAGTGTCATGAAAATAAGCAAAAATAATCCAGAAAAGATGTAGATTGTCACCAATCTGCAAGAAATGCTACGGTTCTCTCGGGTAGAATAGCATTTCTTGTATGGTGACTGTTTCTTATGACCAGAGAGCTATTTTTGCTTTGATTTGCAGAGTTTTAGTTAACATTTTTTCAATAATGTGAATCTAATCCAAAAATATCATGTTTTATTTTGAAGTTGTGTGTTTTCAAGATTCCTAATTTAAAACAGAACAGGGTTTACTCAGGTATTTAAATAAAACATACCAAAGAAATGTGCTGTATTATCTAACAGACTGTCAACCCCACCCATAAGCAATATGCATTGTACTCAGATAGATGAATGACTAAGCTGGGAAAATTTCATGTAAACAGAAATATCTCTCTTCAGCTTCAAAGTATTCTTAGATTGGATTTTGTTAATTATTGTTATATAATCATGAAATCCAGAAGTCAAACTCATTTGAATTTTTGATGTTATGCATTCTTGAATACCGAGTGGATGTAGTTTAAATTGAAGGATAGAGGTTTTCAGGAGGGAATCAGCATGGTAATCCAATATTTTTCCTCCAATTTGTAGACCTTTTTTTAGTTTACTATCTTTTTTATAATGATAGCTTTAAGAATGTAAACTTTCAGATGGGGAAGTAGCTCGGTATTAGAGCATTTACCTAGCACATGTGAGGTCCTGGGTTTGAGCCTCAGCACTACAAAAATAAATAAATAAATACATAAAATAAGTCTTATATAGTTTTGTTTGGTTATGTGTACATTATCTTTAGAAAGGTTCCAGTTTTTTATTAGTGGTAGTGGAGTTTGAACTCAGGGCTTTGTGCTTGCAAACCATGTGTCACACCTCCAGCTCTTTTTTTGCTAGTAATTTTGAAGACATGGTCTCAATTTCTGACAGAGCAGATCCTCCTATTTGTGCTTCCTGTCATCACTGGGATGAAAGGGAGGTGCCTTCATGCCCAAGTTTTTTCCCTTGATATAGTGTATCACAAACCTTTTTTTGTCCCAGCTGGCCTGGAACCAAGATCCCCCAGATCTCAGTCTCCCACATAACTGAGGATAACAAGCACATGCCAACATGTGTCAACATGTTCTGGGTTGAAGATGGGAGTCTCGCTAACTTTTTGCCTGGGCTGGTCTTAAATCACCATCTTCCCCATCTCAGCCTCCCATGTAGCCAGGATTATAGACATGAGCAACCAGCACTCAGGTTTATCAAGATCATTCTTATAAATCCTCACATATATTAGGCAATCTTAATCAATAAAATAGGCACTCATCACTCACTCTTTTTTCCATTCAATAAATGATTCCTTATATCATACTCTATTTCGTGCACTATGAGTAATAAAACTTACATCCTTTGTCTTTGTTCCTAAAAAATCTCAAAGGCTCTGGGGATTTTTTTAAATTTAAAATTGAATTATGGTGGACTTGGTAATGTACACTAGCTTTGACTTTGTTAGCTAGCATTGGATTTTGTGGTAGTCAGTTTTCTCTTTCTTTGACAAAATATCAGGGAAAAATTACCTTAAAGGAAGAATGATTATTTATTTTGGCTTATGATTTCAGAGGCTTCATGCCAAAGTTACATGGCATCATGGCTTTAGGCTCACAGTAAGACAAAATATTATGGTGAGGAGAGAATGATGGAGCCACACTTTTCACAATGTGGCAGCAAGGAAGCAGAGAGAGCAAGAGGAAAGGGTAAGAGATAAAATATAGGCTTAAAGTGTATGTCCCCAAGGGTTTACTTCTTCTAGTAGGAACCACTTACTAAGTTTCTACCATCTTACAATAGCTCATTAAATTATAAGTACATTAATGGACTCATCCATTAATGAGGTTAAAACTTCATGATCCAACAACTTTCCAAAGACCCCACCTCTGCCCACTGCTTCTTTGGGACCAAGCCTTCTCTATTTAAGCTTTTCAGGGATACATAAGATACAAACCATAATAGATATTGAGGAAATCACCTCCCCTTAAGAGTCCTATTATCTCATCAAGGAAAGAAACATATCAGACTTGGCATAAATGTACCATTACTGAGAAATGATAAGACAACAGATTAAGATAGTAAAAGGCTAAAAATTTTTAGCTTTTGAGATATGATTAACTTCTCTAAAGTTCTATGTGGAACTGATATACAGACATGTAAAAAGGATGGACTCAGCAGACTGAACATGATTTTCATGAAGTTGAAAATGGACACCATAATTCGGTCATGACACTTTTATAGAATTCTAAACCAGCATTGTCCAGTAGAAATTTCTGTGGTATTGAAAATAGACTGCATTTGGACATCATACATGAAAGTGACTGGTCACAAAGGGCTAGTAAATGCCTAAAATGTAGCTAGGATAACTCAGGAACTAAAATTTAAATTTAGTTTCTGTGACTGAATAGCCAAATGTGGCTAATGTGTGTTAAGTTGAATACTGCAGCTTCAAGCTCACTCTTTGTAACCACTAAAACTTTACTGCGGGGACTACCTACAACAATACAAATATCTGCTAGCATCATCATATCAAAATACAAAACATGCCCCTCACACCAAATGTTCTCTGCTGCCACTGTGAATGAGCTCACTGCTCTTCACCCCAGACAAACACTAATCTGCTTTCTACCTCTCTCTATAGATTTGTTTTGCCTCTTCTGGAACTGTGTATATGTGAACTCATAGTTCTTCATATTTTGGGTGTGATTTCTCTCAATAAATATTTTGTTTGGAGTCTCATGTTTATGCATGTGTATCAATAGTGCATTCTTACTTAGCACCAAATTCTATTTAGTCTACATCATGACTGTTCCACAAAACTCTTCTACTGATGAATTTTTGTGTTATTTCCAGTTTTGGGTGACAACTTTATGAATAATCATTTAGTAGTATGTGTATGTGTGAGTGTGTGCATATACCAACTCACTTGTGCTTTCCATTTTTCGTGCGCTAAAACCTCAGAGTAGGATATTTGGGCTACATGGTAAAAATGTCTTTCATATTAGAAATTATAGCAATAGATTGGGAAATTTTGTGGTTGTTTTGGAAGTAATTTAATATTATGCCCGATAACCTTTAATACCTCCATTTTAAGACTATTTAATTTTTCTTCACATTGCAGTATTGTCAATATATTTCATTATGTTTTTTATAATAATGGCTTATTTTACCTATGCTTTTGAATGGATGTTGAATATAGCCTAACATAGATATTCAGTAGAAAATAATAACAACTCAAAGCCTGAGGTTATTGCCTTCACAATTGTTGATTTTTTTCTATTCATATGAAAAATAACTTTTCATTTTAGTACCCGTATTGAGCAAATTTCAAAGAATGACTTATGGATCATTGTTTCCTATAGCATTTTCACAGATATCATGTAATTTCACTAGCATTTATTGGCACCTAATTTTTTTATATCAACTTCTAATAGAATTGGCTCATTTCCCAAGAAAGTATGATTGATAGTGATATTAAATTCTATGCCTTTTATTAATAGGATTTTGAAAAAAATCCTGACATTCTTCACCACACAGATCATGAGCACTGGAGAACTTGGGCAACCTATGTTAGCTTCCATCTCTCATAAAGAAGTCTTACATGGCCACCTGGAGAGAGGGGATGGGATGGTCTCAGGAGATGAGGGAAAGATGATTGAAGGGTTTGTTGAAAAGGCTCCAACAAGGGACAGAAATTTCAGTTGTTTACTGCAAAACTCTTACTTCCTGGCAGATGGCTAATTTTTGTCCCAAAGATGCCTGTTCTATCTTGGCTTCCATCTTAAATGACATCCTATTCAAATGCGTGGGATTACAAACAAGACACAGAAGCTTCAGCTGTCAAACGTTTAAGCACATTTCAATGGCAAATGTACTGTGCAAACTGCCAAGTAAACAAAACTGCTGGTCCTGCTGGACCATCAGTGCCATAGTCATGAACTCATTTCCACCTGAGCACGTGCCATGCAGTCACTTCCTCACCCCAGCTTCCTCTCTTTTGTTTTCATCCGGGCACCCAGGCAGGAGATAAGACAAATTGACATGTCCTTCAAATTTATACATGGAGCTTTTTCCACAAAGTGCATTTTTAAAAGTTTATAGTTACTGATGCTTAATAACACAAACTTCCAATTTTAAGATATCTTTCACAAAATAAAAGAAAACTAATGGATCTGAAAATTTTATGTTGCATTCATACCCTGGCCTGATTTATATAGAATAAGAACAAAGTACACATTAATTTCCTTCTTTATGGAAGCCATGAAGAAGGCTTCATGGCTGTTAGCGATAAGAGTACTAAACTTTGAAGAACACACAGAAAAGCAGCTCAGTCACATGCCAGAAGAGAGGACTCCGACTCAGAGCTGAAACAAAGAACCTTGGCAGGCATTAAACTCTCTTGCCTTGGAAAGACTCAACACCATGACATGAATAATATAAATTCATGCCATCTCACACTCAGCTGTAATTTATATGGTTCTACTTCAGAAGTGAAGGAGTTGCCATTGTCTGCTGGACATCATGAGACACCTCCCAGGTATTTAATTTAAAATGGATTAATGTCTTTGTTGCAGTGTTCTATTTGAATTTTGAAGTCTGTTTTTTGCTTTTCCTAGGTCATTAACAAAATGCAGCCATATTAAACACCATTAGTTAAACCTAACATAGGAACAAACCATAATAAATGTCACCAGGAGGAAAAGGGATTTTGATGTAAGTCATCTGATCTCCTAAAGGCCTATGGTGGTTATTCCCCATCTTTCTGATTTCTGTCCTCCATTCTGTGCACTCATTCTTTCCCTCCTTGTCCCCCTCCCTCTCTCCTTCCTTCTGCTCCCCTCCCTTCTCTCCTTCCTCCTTCATTCCCTCCTTTTTCCTTCCTCCTTTTCTTCATTTCTTTTTTCACTTCATCCTTCCTTCCTCCCTCCCTCCCTCCTTACCTCCCTTTCTTCCTTCCTTTGTCTTTGGAGATGCAAGAGTTCGAACTCAGGGCCTCTTGCTTGTTAGGAAAGTGCTCTACAACTTGAGCCACACTCCCAGACCTTTTTGCTTTTAGTTATTGTTTTGTATAAGGTCTTGCGTTTTTGTCTGGGGCTTGCCTCAAACAGAGATCTACCTACTTATGCCTCCTGCACAACTGGATGCACAGTTTTGCACCATTATACTCTGCTTATTTGTTGGAATTGAAAGGAAAATGAGGGACAACTGAGGCACTTAAGGAAAGGTAAAAAGAGGAAATATTCTGGGGAAGGTCTGTGACCTTCACAAGTAGCAGGCAGAGTATCACTCTGAGAGGGACAAGAGCACATTTTTCTTACAGGCTGGTGTTTTTAAGCATCCTATGGCAGGAAAGAAGGAGTTTGGAGGGAGTGGGCATTAAGTAGTGTGACTGGAAGGGAAAATGGGGGAGGAGGGGCTGGACATTGGTGGGAAGGCTATTGGGGCTGGGCAGTTTTGTATGGTGTTTTCTTTTGCTCATTCATCGGGGTAGCCATATTTGCATTGTTTTCAGTGGTTGTTTTTGTCATTCCAACAGGGATGGAGTCTTGCAAATTTTTTGTCTGAGCTGATCTAGTACAATGATCTTCCCGATTTCTGCCTCACAAGTAGCTGAGAGGCATACATCACTACTCTCAGCCAATTTTTTTTAATCATTCTGCAATCTTTATCTTCTATTTGGAGGGTTTTGTTTATTTACATTTAAAGTAATTACTAATAAATAATAAAGTGTATCATTTCACTATTTTTTTGTTTATGTGTTATGCTTTCTTACCTCATTTTTTATATTCCTGATTTAATTTCTGTCTAATTTTTTAAGTGAAATGTTATCATTTCATTCTCATTTTATTTTGTATAAATTCTATTGTTATTTTCTGTGTAGCTATTATAGCCATTACATTTAACATCCTAAGGTTATAACACATTAATTTGTACTTTTACCAGTTTAACTTACATACAAAACCTCTGCTCCTATATTATCCCCAACTCTTTTACTTACTGATGTCACAAGATTAAATATTTACACATGAGATGTTCAAAAATATACATCCAATAATTGCTTTGAATGCATTAGAATACTAAAATCTGTAGAAAAAATCCAAATTTAACAATAATACCAGCTATTATAATTGTTTAAATCTTGTATTTGCAAACAACAGTGGAGTAATGATCAATCATAGCAGCTTTCAGCTGGCATGGACTCACCCTGACTGAGGGCTTGGTCTCCACATCATGTGAGTCACTTCCTAACACTTCATCTCAATTTGCACAGATCCTCTGGGCATTTCTTTCAGGGAAGGTTTAGTCCTGATGAAATCCTACAGGTGTCATATGGGAATATTTTAATTTCTCCTTCATTTCTGAAGGATGGTTTTGCCAGACATAAGCTTCTTGGTTGATGGGTTTTATTTTTATTTCTCTACTTTGTAAATATTGGCTTTTTTTTTTCAGTACTAGGGCTTGAACTCAGGACCTTTACCTTAAGCCACTCCTCCAACCCTATTTTTGTAAAGGGTTTTTTGAGATAGGGTCTTGCAAACTATTTGCCCAGGTTGGCCTTGAACTGTAGTCCTTCTGATCTCTGCCACCTGACTTTCTTTTGCCTCCAAAATTTCTGAGGAAAAATCTGCTAATAATCTGATTGAGTTTCCCTCATATATAATGAGTTGTTCCTCTCTTCTTTTTGGAACTCCATCTTTATCTTTCAACAATTTTATTAAAACATATCTTTGATGTGGATATATTTGAGTTTGATTATATGTAAGTCATTCAGCTTTCTATTTTTCATTAAATTTAGGAACATTTTGGCAAATATGTGTATGTGTATCTTACTTGATTGTTTCCTTGAGCCACTTGACTCTTCCACACTTGTTCAGGCTTTGTCTTTTCTATCTGTCAGACCAAGTAATTTTCTGCTAAAATTCACCTTTGGATGCTACTAGTGAATTTTTCACTTCAGTTATTGTAGTTGTCTGCTCCAGAATTTTTTTGTTGTCTTCTTAGGTTTTGTACTTTGAACTCATATCTGGCCTGCCACAGTCTCGTGAGTGCTGGGATTACAGATATGTGCCACATCTGCTCTTTGATATTTTCATTTTGTCCATACATAATTTTCATAATTGAATCTACATCTTCGTTTAGTTCTTTGGGCATTTTAAGGTACCAGTTTTAAGGTCTTCCCTTAATGGCTTGTCATCGGGTCTCTTTCAGAGACAAATTATTTTTACATTAGTTCTTTTTCATCTGACTGGGTCATGTTTCTCCTTCATTGTCTTCTGTCATGAATCTAAAGTTCGAGTTCCCTAATAATTTATATGTTGGAATCCTAATACCCTGTAGGATTGGATTTGGAGATGGAGCAGATGACTGGCCTGGAGGATGGGACTACTGAGGGTGAAGTCCCCATGGTGGGAGGAGGAGTACAGCACTCTACTTTTATCTCTTCTACCAGACAAGGACATGGCAATGTGCTGCTCCTCCACAGATCAAGAAGGAGCTTCATCACGCACTGTACCATGGACATGTGGCATCTGGAACCATGAAAGACAAATGTTTACTGCTCAACTCGGTCTGTAGTACTCTAAATATACTAACACTCATGCTTATTAATTTTATTTTTACTAAATTTAAATGTTTGAATAAAAAAAATTGGCAGCTCCAGAAATCATATTATTTTCCATTCTCTGAGTTTGCTGATTTTTTTAAGCAATCATAAGCTGTTTTCATACCTGAGATTGGCCTACCTGTGAATTTAAGGTCTTCTGGGGTTTTCTTGAGCCTGTGCCTTCTCCCTAGGCAGTGAATTTTTTTCTGTATAGACAGTTGTTTTTAATTGCCTAATCCTTAAAGTGTCATTCCTAAAATATGAAAAAAAGAAGTGGGGGCAAAAATAAATAATAAAAGAAAGTAATAGATGATGGTGCTTGAAACATGTTCACAGTCAATCTAGCCTTGTGTGGAGGGAGAGTCTCCTAAGGTCTCGTAGATAGGAGTACAGTCCTGCTATCTTCCTCTTTCTCTGCACCTTTATGATCAGAATCAGTCAGTGATCAGAACACAGAGCCTTCATACCTTAAAGACAGCATACTTATTGCCCACCCTGGGTCTCATGATTTGTGTAAGCCAATTCAGAAACATGTGGGTGGTTGCCTCACCTGAGGATGAGGCCTGGGGAAGGGCAGCTGCTACTGTGCTTAGAGCTGAAATTGACCAAAATGAGCCACAGTTCATTACTGAAGGCTTCCTTGGAAATTGCAAACTTTGGAACAGACTAGAATTCCAAGTAGTAACATTAGATTCTGCAAGTGCATTGTTGTCTAGGAGAGAAGACACCTTCTTTGCCATCTTCCCAGGGTTGTTTCAAGCTCATTTTCTTTTTGAGGCATTTTGACCTGGTTCTCAATTCTCAGTTGAGTGCGTGGGTTTCTCTGCATGCTCCATTTGCTTGGCAAATATGATTTGGGCTGGGTACTGATTTTGATCAACACATCATAGTGAAGCAATGAGAGCAAATAAATACTTTCTGTCATATGGTGATGAAGATGGATTGGCTTTCCTGGTGCCTTATACCTGTTGTATTACTTTTTTGTGTAGACAGATTTCTGGTATATCTTTTTGGCAGTGTAGAAAGTATGAAAGAAATCAAATAGTTATTCCTCAAATCCAGCTTCTAAGCAAATCTTTATGATCTTTGAGAGAAGCAGATGTAGCAGCAAACTAATAAAAAAGTAAGCTGTGGACAAAGAAAAAGTAACATGCTTGAAGGAAATGAAGCCAGGCTTGCTTAAAACAATTTCTTTAATACCTCTTGCCTTATTTTCTGTATTTATAAAATGTGGCACAAATTATGCTATCTCCTGAGATATAATAATGATTTATAGACTGTTGTAGTAAGGACTGTCTATAGAAACAGGAACTGTAGGATAAACACACACACACACACACACACACACACACACACACACACACATGGGGAGAGAGAATGGGAGAGAGAGAGAGGGGAGGGAAGAGAGAGTTGATTTTAAGTAACTGGTTCTTATACTACTGTAGAGTAGTCTGGAGGCTAAGGATTTTGGTAGCAGTCAATGTTATAGTTTTGAGTACTAATTCTGCAGACTGAGAAATCAGGCAGGGTTTATATGCTTCTTGAGAATTCCTTCTTCCTTTACTTTTAAGGTATTCAGTTGATTAGATGAGGCCTGCCTACATAATGGAGGATAAATTGTTTTACTCAAAGTAACTGAAATGATAACTACTAGTTAAATTGTTAATGATAGCTAAAAAAAAATACCTTTTCAGCAATATCTAGGCTGATGTTTAGCCAAAAACTGAATAACATATTCTTGACAAATTGAAACATAAAATTAATCATCTCAAAATAGTCATACATATTATTTTGTGGAGACTGACCTTTTTATAAAATACTTGAGATAATAAATTTATAAGAATGAAAGATTTTTTTCCAGATCACTCTTTCAGTGGTTTCAGTCCATGATCATTTGACAGTGTTGTTTTGGGCTTATGTCAAAGGAGAACATAAATGGTGGCAGGAATGGATGGCAGAGGAAGGTCTGTTTACCTCATGGCAGCGAGGAAGCAAAGAGAGGGAGGAAGGGACTGGAGTCCCAATACGCCCTTCAGTGGCACACCTAATGTGTCCTCAATACCTCCAACCAGACCCCATTTCCTACATGTTCCTCCACTTAGCACCACAGTAGAGTGAGGCCTTTGGAGATCATTTAGATTCCAAATCATATCATATAGATCTTAACATATCCAATCTCCACACATCAAGATGCAAATTATGCTCAAATCAAATAATACCTTTCTTAACTTGCCTGCATGATGTGGCAAAAGTAAAACCCAGGGCAAAGAGTAGAAATAACATCTGTATTCTATGATGTTTTTCTGGAGGGATACAAAAGAAGGGACAAGAAAAATGGTAAGGAAGGTGAAAGAGAAGTCTCTTGAAAAGAAATTTACTTTCTGTAATCCCCTTAATATTTAAATTACCAAATTTTGTTCTTATCCAAAAGATAGAAACATATTTTGTCATGCAGAGACCACCCCTAGCTGTGTGGAGATCCACACTACAGGCATCCACATTCACAAGCTGTGGTTTAAAAACACATAAAACAATAGTCTGCTAATAAAGCTCAGTCCAATAGCCTTGGGCGGGGTGCCCAAATATAGCTTTGGTTTATTCTATATGACACTTACCGTATTTGTTTTAACCATTATGCATTTCCTTGATACTGAGATTTATTACATTAGGAAAATATCAGAACCTCAACAGTCAGAAAAAATTTCTAGCCTAGTCCAAAATATTTAGCAAATTAAGACTACTTAAGGTGACTCTAAACATTGAGGCACAGAGAAAACACCATATTTGACAAATTTTATTTAATAAAGTTTTATTGGCTTCTAATTAAAGTCTTCTTATAATATAGGGTAATTGGTAAACAATTTGGAATTTTAATGAATGGAACAATAATAGGAATGAAATATTGATCTTTGTGCTAAGGGGGTAATTACAATGCAAGAAGTTATTTGAGTTCTCAACTTAAGTTAGCATTTAAGACTGCCCTGAAGGAAATCTGACTTGGAAAGAAAATACAACAAAAATGTAATCAACAAAGAAAATACAACAAAAATGTAATCAACAAAAATGTAAGTCTCAGAAGGCCATTGAAAAAAGAAAGCCACAGCTCAATCCCTTTCTCAACACAAAATCAGCTCTGTTCTACAAAAACACCAAGCTTTAAGCTAATGATAACATACTAAAAGCGCCATTTTTGCTTGGTGTCTAGAAGCATAGAAGTTATTTTCACATCTTGCAACATTTTTATTAACAATTATTCTTCTGCCTCTAAGTGATGGAGTAATTGTTATTTTCTGTCAGCATGTTCCAAGTTTTCATACTGAACTGAAATATGCTCCTTCATTAAGCCATGCAAGACTCTTCAGTTTTAAAAAGACAGAAAAGCTGATAAACAGTTAGCATTCCTGATTTGTTTGCAAGAACTGTTGTTATGCCACAATTGACAGTTAAGTGGTAATCTTAGGGATATTCCAAATGAACACCCTTAATAAAGCTGCAGTCTGGAAGGCAGGGGTGGGGGTGATGTTCTCCTCCAATTTGGAGAGATGGCAGTCTTAACACACACACACACATTCTGGCCAATGGAGTCTTCTTATACCAGAATTTTAAAATAATTAAGCTATTTAAAATACTATGCTTTAAATTTTGATTCCTAATTTATATTTCTTTACATCTACTTATTTTTTCCCAGCACTGTTTCACTTATAAGTAATTCATATAGGAAAGAAGCTTATGCTCTGTACCTTTTACCTTAGGCTATCAAGCAGCTGCTTTAGAAGCTGTTATTTTCAAGCCTTTCTGAATGTTTCCATGCTGTCAAATATCAAATTTATTGTCAGTCATTTCCTGCTCACACCATTAAACTTAAAAGCTGAAATATGGTTATAAAGACTAAAGACAAAGTTTCTTCAATATGAAATGAATGGAATTAAACAACATACTTTATTCAAATTTTACTGTATTTTGAGCAACATAATTCTCTGTTCCAGGATCCCATTCAAGATAACCTTATTTTATTTAAGCTTCTCCTTAAGCTCTGTAACTCACAATTTCTCAGACTTTCTTTTTCTTTTTCTTTTTTTGAAATCAACAATGACCATTTTGAGGAATAATGGTCATGTATTTTGCAGACAGTCCTCAATTCCCGTATGTCTGATGCTTTGTTCATGAGTGAGGGGTTTGGGAAGAAAACCAAAGAAGTAAAATGTCATTCTCATGGTATCATATCATAGTTATATACACTTTCCATGTGACTTGTCACTAATACTGTTGAGCTTGATGCCTGATGTCATGTCTGTCTGGTTTCCCTATTGGATTTTGTTTTACCACAATGTCCTCTTCCTTACTGTGGCCTAAAGAACATTTATTATGCTGAAGCCGTACTTAAGGGAGAGAGACCTTTTGCTCTTCCTGTTTGAAAATGGGACATCTGCCATGTTATTTGCAATTCGCCAATACAGGAGATTCATCTCTTTTCTCTCATACACTTATTTACTCAATAATTCATGCCTATATGTTGATATTTATTTATACTTTGGTTACCTTGTATTCTTTATTTTGTCAATTACATTATTCCATCACTTATAAACTTTCAGATGGCCACTATGTCCCTTTGACATAATCTCAGCATTTTCTTTTTTTGAGCACTTCTTACTTTCTGTAGGATAAATGCCTGTTGTCCAAATGTGGCTGTAACAGGTTTTCCTACCATCCTTTGGTTGGGCTTGGAAGTTCTGTCTTCTGGGAGCATAGTCTCTTCAAGTGCAATGCACAAGATGAAAACTTGAGAAATTTTGAATCATTAAGGATAGAATTCAAACACTGAGCTGACTCTGCTTATGTACCTTGATCAAATTTCCTTTTCTCTCTTAATCTCTAATGCCCCTCACTAGTCTGGGACAGGAATAGAAGTAGCTATGATGAGATCTCAAGTTCAGTGTGTAAATTTCTTCACTAAATTTTCTTTTGAAAATAAATTGAAAGACATTCATAAATTTTTAAATATTTGAAATATCAATGATTTCTAAAGTCATACTTACTTGTGGAGTTGTATGAACCATCAAATCTATTTGAAATGATTTTGAAATCTTGATGAAATCCAAATAAATGATTAATAATAACCATATATTAGGTTAAATATCATTTTTGTAAATACGTAAATGAAAATAAAATTTTGGCAGATAAAATCCACAATAGGGAAAGGATGAATGTGTGTCATTAAGGATGATGTGAAATTCAGAGAATTTAGGATAGCTAGGTCCTACTTCAAATTTAACCAGAAATTTTTGTTTGACCAAGGCTTTGTCCTTTCCATTTTTTCCTAATTGGCTCAGATGTGAAAGAAAGGTGATATATCTTCAACTGTCATCTCTTCAAATAGGAATTCTCAGATATTATTAGTAATTATTTCATGTACTATTAATTGCCAATATGAAGTAATACTCAGAAATGATAGTATTTCTTATTCTTATCATAAGTAAAGCAAAAACTGTAAGATTTTATTATATTTTATCTGTTCTTGATACAAGTGTTGTAATTAACATGACATGTTGCTTCTTAAACTTCCTCTACCACAAAGCCTTTATTGACAGGTTTAAAATTTTTTAAATGATATATTTCTAATTCTGGATTGGATATACATAAAATTGTCATTTCTGCTAGTCCCATTTAGAAATAATTAAATTAATTTTACAAATTATTTGTGTCACAGCTCAATATTACCCTTGAATGTGAAATTGGTAGAATTTATATGGAGGAATCAATAGTCAACCAATATTTCATTAGTTCAAGCTGTGTTTATTCAGCACTTATTTAATATCTGACTGGCATGGTTCTAAGTACTAAGCCATACAGCAGGAATATGAGAAAATTTATACTTTAATGATACCCAACTCTTAGAGAGAGAAAACAAATAAAAATGAAGTTATCAGAATTCATGTGGTAATGGATGGTGAATATAGGAAGAAAAATGCAGGGGAAGGAACTGGAGACTGTTAATGTATGTGTAGGGTAAACTTTTCACAGATGCCTGGAGGCACTATGTGAGAATGCCTGCCAGTTATTTGGGGGATTTGCCTTCCCCAGAGAAATGTGTAGAGCAGAGGTCCCAAGGTGGGATGGTGCTGCATACCACAGGGGTCACTGAGAGATAAAAGTGTGGAACATAGCTTTACAGGTACCCATAACTATAATTACATAAAACAACATTGATGAATGTCCTAAACATAATACTGAAAAATAGAATACACAGTTTGTGTTTCCACTTATACAAATTTCACATACAATGCAATCGTCTCTGTGATTTTTGACATTAAGCGGCTATTATCTTCAGGTAGCATAGCAGGGTATGAGAAGGAAGAGATTTTTAAATCATAATAAATACTTCTCTGTAGTTTTTCCTATTTCTCTATCTATGACTACAAGGTTGAGTCACCAGTGCCAGAAAAAACTATAGAATTATAAAAAATACATGTATGCATTTATAAAACTTTCATCATATAACTTTTATCATACCAGATAATATTATATAATGTTTGTTAATTCATATGCCTATGACATCTGTATGTGTTGTAGGGACAGCTTAATAAATCTTAAAAATTTAGCACAACAGATAAAGAGAGAAACCACATCAGTGGTTCTTACCTGTCAATCCCTAACCCAAGACAAGTTTCCGGATTCTTCTGATCAACACTATGTTTAGGACTTTCATGCATGTTGATGCACTCTACTGTTGATTTGTCAACATTTGTAGCTTTGACTTGTCTTCTGAACAGAGTTACAAAGACCAGAGAAACATCCTTGTAAATGTGTGTTGGATATATGCCCAGAAGTGGATTTCCTGAACATGGGGATGGAAATTTTAGTAGACACTACTAAAATGTTTCCAAATGGTTCCATCAATTTTTCTCCCACTTGAGATGTTAAGGATTCCACTTCTTTCATGATATTATAGACTTAATATCTTTTTTTTTCTTCACCTTAACCTTTCTGATGGGAATGTAGCACAGACTTTGTTCATTTTACTAGAAGAAAACAGTGACCTTTTTAAAATTATTTTTTGTCTGTTCTAAAACATTCTATCTTGAATGAATTTTAGAAATGTTCTTTTTATTTATTTATTTATTTATGTATTTGGCAGCAGTGGGGTTTGAACTCAATAATTCAAATAAACATTTTGGTGAAAATTAATGCCAGTAGACTAGATAAAGCAGAAGAAATAATACCAGAGATTGAAGGCAAGGTTGATGTATTATTACATTCCAAAAGAAATAAAGAAATAATAAGGAATTATGACCACAGTTATTAAAAATTCAGACATGACCAAGAAACCAAGGCTGTCAGAGCCAGCAATGAGACCTTGCCTGTGCATGTGTGAGTCGGCATCTGGCCTTGTGAGAAAGCTTTAAGGAACTGAGACAAAAGTCTCAGGCACGGATTGTGCCTGTGTGAGTTGGTATGTGGCCTTGTGAGAAAGCCAGACATCCAGAAAAACAATATTCAAGGTTCCCAGATGGCTTTGTGTCCTTCAGATGTAAATAAGAAAGTTATGTTGACCCTGTGCTTCTCCTGCTTCTCTGTACCTATTTTAAAGGAGACATAACAAAGAATTAATTTTAACTGTGCTTCCCTGTGCTAATGTAACCTTGACACATAATACTTGGCATGCTTTTTCTGACCAAATGTTCTCTGTGTAAAAGGAGTTTATAAAAAGCAATGTATATTTCATTAAAGTGGCTATTAAGCAGGACTCAGTAGTTCCCTCTTCTCTTCAAGCTTTGGTCACCCAGGTTCCACAGCTAAACAGCATTACACATGCCTATTAATATATGGGATAGAAGGAGGAGCTGAAAATGGAAAAATTAAACTGTTGAAGCTATTCCATGAATGGGGGAGGAGGGATAAAGAGAATGATAGAAGGGATGAATTCAACTATGACATATTTGATATATTGTAAGAAATTTTGAAAAAGTCACAATGTACCCACAGCAAAACAATAATAAAAAAGAAAGAAAAGAAGAAAGAAGTAAGGTACAACTTAAAGGCATAGAAAACTTATTCTATGAAATATAACAGAAAATTCCCAAACCTAAGTAAAGACATGAACATTCAAGCATTTAAAAGCCCATACTGGGGAGAGATCCAAGATGGTGACTACAGTACAGAAGCCTAAATTCTGTGACTCCAAAAACTTCCCTAAAATATTAGAGCCTTACTCGGGTAATTCTGACTACTTCTAGCCAAAATAATAACTGCTATCACATTAGGTGCAGAAAAAATTCAAAGACTGACCCTCAAATCAGCCTTCACTTGCACCTAACAGCTATGACCCATGGTACAGACAGGAAGTCAGGTCAAGCCCCAGAGAAACACTCCTCCCCCACATGGATTTGTATCTACTATTTTTTTTTCATTTTTCTCCTCTTCTCCTTCCTCCATCAAGCAGAAACAGAGCATCAATCAGAATCAAACTCTGCAACACCCTGAATCCCTAACCCATGGAAAGCCTCCATGTGCTATGCTGCACTGAGAAAGTTGGCACCATTTCTTTCTGCTGCTGCCACCAGCTCCAAACCTACCTGTGCATCAATTGGCAAAATGAACAGATGAGCACCACACACCATGTGGGACTCCCCTACCCACCCCCCAGGAGTATAAGACTAATCCCCCACAAAAAAACCTGAAAACCAAACAGTAAACTGTAATCAAACGTGTACAGTGGGATGGTGAGGAGTGGAATCCTGAACTTGACCTGGAGAAAGGGCACAGGGCAAAGAACTAAACACTCAGTGCCAAAATATTGTGAACCAACACAGCAACAAGCCACATCCCAAAGGAAGGTAGGTAGTGTATCACAGAACTGATCTCCTGAACCCAAGGGCAGCATCCAAAACCAAACAGGCCCACCTCACTGGGGGGAAGAACTGACCAAACTGTCATCCAGGGAACACAACAGCTCTCACTATCCTGCATGATCTGGCAAACTTACCTCATTTCACAATTTCAATTAAACTGGTAGACAGAAGAACAAAACACTACTCACAAGCCAGTCACCTGGTGAAATCACGTCAGAGCTTCTGCTTATGTGCCAATAGCAGGACTGGATTCTGGAAGAGTAACTCCAGAACTTAAACTAAGATTAAAATTCTACTGTTCCTGAACCTGGTGGTTTTTTATTGTGTTTATTATATTATAAATATAATATATTATTGTGATCATCTCAATAGATGCAGAAAAGGCCTTTGATAAGATTCAACACCACTCCATGATAAAAATCTTTAAGAAAACTAGGAATAGAAGGAATGTACCACAACAATAGAAAGGCTGTATATGACAAACCTATAGCTTACATTATACTTAATGGAGAAAAACGGCAACTATTTCTTCAGCAATCAGTTATGAGACAAGGGTGCCCACTACTCCTTACTCCTATTGAACATCATCTTGGAATTCCTCTCCAGAACAATAAGACAAGAAGAAGTAATAAAAGGAATACAAATAGGCAAAGAAATAGTCAAAGTATCCCTATTTGCACAAGACATGACCCTAAACCTCAAAGACCCTAAAAAGTCTACCCTAAAACACATTGACACCATAAACAGCTTCAGCAATGTAGCAGGATACAAAATCAACTTATAGCAACATGGGGAAAAGAGGGAGGACACAGGTAGTGTGAGCTCCATAAAGCAAAAATCTTGCTGAGATGCCGGAGCCACACTTGTCAGAAAAAACACCAAGAAGAAGCAAAATTCTGAAACCCCAAAACCCCAGCCCACACAAAGATTCTCCACACCATATTACACTGAGAAATCAGGAGGGCTCCTGTGCCACCAGATGCAAGCTCCTAACCTTCCTGGGAGACAGAGACCAACAGGTGAACAAGTAAGCGGCATGTGGTACACCCACAGGCACCACTGGGACAAACCAGCATAGTCCCCAGACAGTTTGATGCCCATCCTGTGAAAGAAAAAAAAAAACTGAATAATAAACAAGGAACTGAAAAGGACACATAGCAAAGAGGGCGGGGTGCCGTGAGCACACTGGAGAAGGGGGAGGGGAAATCTCCTACTTGAACTTTGAATAAATTAAGCCTGCAACAGTAGTCAGCCTGCAGGACTCTCTACCAGAGAAGAGGGGAGTGGCAGGCCCCTGTGCAAACTTTAAATAAACAAAGCCTGCAACAGCAGCCCACTGGCAGTAGGCAGCAAGTGAGCTGCAGCCTGAAACTGGGCAGATAGTGGTTCAAAAAGCTGCTTCCTGACCCAACCGCCTGGTGAGACAACGACAGTGCTACTGCTTAAATACCAACACCAGGACTGTATGCTGAAGGAGCAAAACCAGAACTACTAAAACTGAAACGTCATTGTTTCTGGAACTGAAATTTTAATTTTTTTATAGTTTTTATATCTTTCCTATTTTTTATCATTTTTTCTTTTTTCACTATTATTATTTTTTTTTTCCCTTTGGTGAGAAAATGACAGAGCTACGACTCAAATACAAACACCAGGACTGGATGCTGAAGGTGTAACACCAGAGACACTAAGACTGAAATTTCATTGCACCTGTACCTGCAATTATTTTTTCTTTTTCTTTTTCTCTAATCTCTTTTATTTTTTCTCTTTCTCTCTAAGTGCTTGTTTAGTTCACTGTTGATTACTACATCATCTTTCCCTGTTAATTTTTTGGTCCTCTCTTTTTTTTCTTTTTTCTTTTCTTTCTTTGCTTTCTTTTTCCTCTTACTCTTCCTTTCTAGATACCATTACTTTTACTATTGTAAGCTAGCTAATGCTAAATTACACAAAGTACAGGACAGTAACAGCACCAAGTGGAATGATGGGAAGATGGAAAAAGGATGGAAACCATTTTCCCCCCAATAATATACTAGTACAGGGACCAGAGGGAAGTGAAGAAAATTAATACCCAGATTCAGACTCCAACAAAATAAGGAGAAACTATACCAAGGAATCCAACGAAGCCCACAAGAACACTCTGAAAGAAGAAATCCTGGAAGTAATCAATAAGAATTTCATAGAGATGATACTAGACATGGTCAATTGAAATGTACAGAAGACACTAATGAAATTCCAAGAGAACAAAAATAAAGAATATGAGAAAGCATAACAAAAAATAAAAGAAACCATAGAAGCCCTGCATAAACACCAAAGTGAAACAAAGAACACCATAAATATAGAGAAAAATGAACTAAATGCGAAAATTGACAAGAGTAAAGAGGAAGAGACCCATGATATGGAAAATCTCAGAAAAAAGAATTAAACAGAAATATAAAACAAAATGGAAGGCCATTTTATCAGTCTAGAACAAGCAGAAGACAGAATCTCAGAACCTAAAGATGAAATGGTAATTAAAGGAAAAACTGAAGAAGTACTAGTCAGAAAACTCAAGACCTATGAAAGGAATATGAAAGAACTTACTGACTCCATCAAAAGACAAAACCATAGAATCATGGGCATTGAAGAATAAGAAGAGGTGCAAGCAAAAGAATTCATAATATATTCAACAATATAATAACAGATAATTTCCCAAATCTAGAGAAAACTATGCCCATTCAGATACAGGAAGCCTCCAGGACACCAAGCAGACTTGAACAAAATAGAAATACCTCACAACACATTATCATTAAAACAACAAGCACAGAAAATAGAGAAAGAATATTGAAAGATGTAAGAGACTAAAAACAAATACCATACAAAGGCAAACTCACCAAAGCTACAGTACATTTCTCAATGGAAACCTTAAAAGCAAGAAGAGCATAGAGTGAGGTCTTCAGGGAACTGAATGAAAATAACTTCAACCCTAGGATACTCTACGCAGCAAACTATCATTCAAAATAGATGGAGCAATAAAAGTCTTACATGATAAGCAGAAACTAAAACAATATGACTACCAAGTCACCAATACAAAAGATTCTTCAAGGAATTCTGCATACAGAAAGTGAAAGCAAACAAAACCATGAAAGGGCAAGCAGTACAAAACAACAGGAGAAGAAAAGGCAAGAAATAGAATTTAAGATCGATTTAGCTACATACAATCAAACCCTTAAATAACTGAGGCAACTAAATGACAAAAATCACCACATACCTATCAATACTAACACTGAATGTTAATGGACTTAATTCCCCCAATCAAAAGACACTGTTTGACAAATTGGATTAAATAGGAAGACCCAACAATTTGTTGCTTATGGGAGACCCATCTCATCAACAGCAACAAACACTAGCTTATGGTGAAAGGCTGGAAGAAGATTTAACAAGTTGATGATCCCTGAAAGCAGGCAGGAGTAGCAATACTTCTCTTGGACAACGTAGACTTCAAACCTACATTGATCAAACAAGATAGAGAAGGATATTCCATACTAATAAAAAGGGAAATACACCAAAAGGAAATAACAATTATCAACCTATATGCACCCAACATCAAAGCACCCAGTTTCTTTGAACATACTCTGAACTCCAACACAGTGGTAGTGGGAGACTTTAACGCTCACCTATTGCCAAAAGACATGTCATCCAAACAAAAAATAAATAAATCCTAGATCTAAATCATACCAAAGATCAAATGGACCTAGCTGATGTCTATATATTTCATCCAACTTCTGCACCATATAATTCTTCGCCTCTTAGCTGCCCATGGAATCTTCTCCAAAATTGATCATCTCTTAGGGCACAAAGCAATCCTCAGCAAATATGAGAAAATAGAAATAATTCCATGCATTCTATCTGATCACAATGCATTAAAACTCGAACACAACAACAAAAATAAAGACAAAAAACTTGCAAACAGCTAGAAACTGAACAACACTATGCAAAATGATCAATGGGTCATTGATGAAATGAAAGAGGAAATTAAAAGTTGCCTGGAAGTTAATGAAAATGAAAACACAACCTACCAGAACCTATGAGACACAGCAAAGGCAGTCCTGAGAGGAAAGTATATAGCCATGAATGGATATATTAGAAGGACAGAATGATCTCAAATCAATGAGCTAATGCTACATCTCAAACTCCTAGAAAAACAAGAACAAGGAAATCCTAAAATAAACAGGAGAGAAATAATAAACATAAGAGCTGAAATCAATGAAACAGAAACAGAAAAAAATGATATAAAGTATTAATGAAACAAAAAGTTGGTTCTTTGACAAAATAAATAAGATTGACAGAATCCTGGCAAACCTGACTAAAAGGAGGAGAGAAAAAACCCAAATCAGTAAAATCAGAAATGCAAATGGGACATAACAAGAAACACTACAAAAATCCAGAAAATCATCAGAGACTACTTTGAGAATCTATATTCTAATAAATTTGAAAATCTTGAAGAAATAGACAGATTTCTGAATACTTATGACCATTCAAAATTGAACCAAGAGGACATTAATCACCTGAATAGATCCGTAACACAATATGAAATTGAAGCAGCAATCAAGTCTTCCAAAAAAGAAAAGTCCAGGACTGGATGGATTCTCTGCTGAATTCTATCAGACCTTTAAAGAACTAATATCAACCCTCCTTAAACTGTTACATGAAATAGAAAGGGAAGGAAAACTGCCTAACTAATTTTATGAAGCCAGTATTTCACTCATCCCAAAACCAGGCAAGACACTTACAAAAATGAGAGCTATAGGCCAATCACCTTAAGGAACATTGATGCAAAAATCCTCAGTAAAATAATGGAAACCGATTTCAACAACAGATCAGAAAGATCATTCACTATGAACAAGTCAGCCTCTTCCCAGGAATGTAGGGATGGTTCAACATATGCAAATCAATATATGTAATACAGCACATTAATAGAAGGAAAGATAGAAACAATTTGGTCATCTCAATAGATGCAGAAAAAGCCTTCGACAAGATCCAACACTATGTCATGATAAAAGCGCTAAGAAAACTAGGAATAGAAGGAATGTACCTCAGCATTGTAAAGGCTATATATGACAAACCTACAGCCAACATCATACTTAATGGTGAAAAACTGAAATCATTTTCCCTTAAAGCAGGAACAAGACAAGGGTGCCCACTATCCCCACTCCTATTCAACAAAGTCCTGGAATTCCTAGCCAGAGCAATAAGGCAAGAAGAAAGCATACAAATAGGTAAAGAAATTGTCAAAATACCCCTATTTGTAGATGACAGGATTCTACACTTCAGAGCCCCAAAAAACTCTACCCAAAAACTCCTAGATACATGCTTACCACCCTGTACTAGTAATCAACTCAAAGTGAATTAAGGATCTTAATATCAGAACCAAAACTCTGAAGTTAGTATGGGAAGAAGCAGGGAGTACTCTGAAAACAATAGGTATAGTCATAGAATTCTTTAGTAGAATTCCATCAGCTCAGCAAGTAAGAGAAAGGATGGACAAATGGGATTACATGAAATCAAAAAAAGCTTCTGCACATCAAAAGAAATAATCTCTAAACTAAAGAGACCATCCACAGAAAGAGAGAAAATATTCACTGGTTATACATTAGACAAAGAACTGATAACTAGAATGTACAGGGAGCTCAAAAAACTAAACTCCCCTAAAATCAATGAACCTATAAAAGAAGTGGAAAACTTAGCTAAACAGAACTTTTCCAAAGGAAGAAATTCAAATGGCCAAAATCACATGAAAAAATGTTTACCATCTCTGGCCATAAAACCACACTAAGATTCCACTTCATCCTGTTAGAATAACTATCATCAAAAACACCAACAACACCAAATGTTGGCAAGGATGCAGGGGGAAAAAGGAACCCTTATAAAATGCTGGTGGGAATGTAAGCTAGTACAACCACTTTGAAAAACAATATGGAGGCTCCTGAAAAACTAAACATAGATCTGCCATATGATCCAGTAATACAACTTCTAGAGATTTACCCAAAGGAATGAGATTCAGTTTATTCCAAAGGCACCTGTACACCCATGTTTACTGGAGATCTATTTGCAATAGCCAAGTTATGGAAACAGCCAAGATGCCCCACTACTGACAAATTAATTAAGAAAATGTGGTATTTATACACAATGGAATTTTAGTCAGCCACAAAGAAGGATGAAATTTTGTCATTCGCAAGTAAATGGATGGAACTAGAGAACATTATCTTGAGTGAAGTTAGCCAGGCTCACAAGTCAAAAAATTGCATGTTCTCCATCATATGTGGATAAGAGATCTAAAACACATGCAGTAATAGTATTACACATGGGTCACACACTAAGGGGAGAACACGTACAGGAGGAACAGGGAAAGAGAAGGAAACCTAAAACTTTAAAGTGTGATGTGTACACTGTAGATGAGTGAATAAAGTAATCTTAAACTGGCAGAGGCCTCTATGGGAAGGTGACCAAGAAGTAGTGAAGAGGTCTGGTAGAGATGAACCAATTCAGGATGTAATACACTTGTGCATGGAAGCATTGCTAGGAATCTCTCTGTATAGCTATCCTTATCTCAACTAGCAAAAATGGTATGTCTTTCTTTTTATCTCTTATGTTTTCTCTTCAACAAAATTGGAGAAGAGGACCTGGAAGCAAAGGGAGAGAAGGGGAGCGGGACAGAGGGGTGTTGGGAGGCAAGGGGGAGAGATGGCCCTAGCAATGTGTATACATATGAATACTTGTATAAACAATTTTAAAAAGTAAAAGCTCATAGACATAAAAGCCTTTCTCATGTAACATTATAATTAAAGGCCAAAATATCAGAATAAAATGAAAATATTAAAGGCGGGCAGAGAAAAATGGCAACTTACTTACAAAGGAAAACTCTTCAAAATTATATCAGTCATTTCAACAGAAACACTAAAATTTGGGACAATTTTTTATGACATATTTCAAAGGCTGAGTCTAAACAATTTCAAACTTTCTGCACTATAGAGTACATCTTAGGCCATAACAAATATAAGAAAAAGGCAATAATTTTTACCTTGTCAGATCATAATGGACTAGAACTAGAAATCCACAGCAAGTGAAACTACAGAAAACACACAAACACATGGAAATTTAATGACACTTTTATTTGAATTATCATTGAGTCACAGAAGAAAATTTTAAAACTCATAGAATTAAACAAAACTGAAAATATCACTTAATACAATCTGTAGGATAGAGCAAACACAGTTCTCCTTTTTTTCCATTTTTGGTGATATTGGGATTTGTACTCAGAGCCTACCATGTTAGCCACTCCAATAGCCCCTCCCCCCAAAAAAAGGCAGGGCTAAGACAGCAGCAGAAATCTCAAGTAAACTACCTAGTGATGCACCTCAAGGTCTTAACAAACGAAGAATAAATCAAACCCAAAATAAGTAGAAGGAAAGAAATCATAAATATCAGAGCAGAAATTAATGGTATGGAAACGTAAAGAATACTACAAATCATCTATAAAAGACTTGGTTTTTTGAAAAGACTAAACAAAATTGACAAACCTTTAGCCAACTAATGAAAAGAAAGAGAAGATCAATTCAATAAAATTAGAGACAAAATAGGACATTATAAGAGATACTGTTGAGATTCATAGAAACATATATTTGGAAAAAGCATATTTGAAAAAAAAAGGAAAATGTAGAGGAAATGGACAAATTTCTGGAAACATATGACCTACCAAGAGGATATAGAAAAATGGATCTAAAAAGAGCAGTAAGAATGAAATGATAATAGAATATCCTATGAAAGAAAAGCCCGGGACCAGGCAGATTCCCTGATGAATTCTATAAGGATCTCTACAATGAAAGCCATAAAACATGGAATAAACAAATTTTAGAAAACACTGGAAGACAGAAATCCCATGTTTATCAACTACAAAAATTAATATTGTGAAAGTAACTGTATTGAAAAAGTAATATACTCATTTGATGCAATCCCTATCAAATGTTCAATGACATTCTTCACAAAAAATACAAAACAAAATCCTAAAATTCATATGGATGAATAACAGGCCTCAAAAAAAGCAAAGCAATCCTGTGCAAAATGTGGATATTATATTACCTGACTTCAAATCATACTACAGAGCCATAGTAACAAAAAGCAGCGTACTAGCATAAAACAGACATATAGTCCAGTGGAATATTAGACTCAGAAATAAACCCATACAGAGCTAAGCATAATATTTCAAATCTATTATCCTAGCAGACATCAGGAGGATTGCAGTTTGAGGTCAGCCTGGGCAAACAGTTAGTGAGACTGTATCTTAACCAAAAAAGCCTGTCATGGTAGCATGCACCAGTGACCTCAGCCACACAGGAGGAGGATTGTTGTCCAAGACTGGCCCCAGGCTAAAACGTGAGGCCCTATCTGAAAAATAACTAAACCAAAAAAGGACTTTGAGACAGGGATCAAATCTGTAGTGACTGCCTCGAAAGGTTGAGGTCCTGGGTTCAAGCCCCAGTAGCACCACCCCACATATAAAAAAGAAAAAGAAAAGAAAGAAACTCACCCAGCTTTAGTCATATGATCCTTGGCAAATGACCTAAAAACATACATTGTAGAAAAGACAGTCTGTTGCTAGAAAAACTGGATATCCACCTGTGGAAGACTGAAATTAGGTCACTATCTCTCACCCTTCACCAAGGGCCTTAATGTAAGACCTAGAACTTCAGATCTGGTGGAAGAAAACATAGAGGAAACACTTTAAGATCAAGGAATAGACAGTAACTTTTTGAATATGACTCCAACAGCTCAAGGAATTGACAAATGGGATTGTATCAAATTAAGAAGCTTTTTTTGCACATCAAAGGAACCAGTTACCAGAGTGAAGAGGTAGCCTATGGAATGGGAGAAAATCTTTGTCAGATATTTATCTGACAGGAGATTCATATCCAGAATATATAGATAATTGAAAAACTAAATACCAAAAGAGCAAATAATTCAATCAATAAGTGGGCAAACTAACTGAACACTTATCAAAAGAAGTACAAATGACCAGCAAGTGCATGAAAATGTTCAACATCTTTAACCATCAAGGAAATGGAAATCAAAACAACATTGAGGTTTCATCTCACCCCAGTCAGAATGGCTGTCATCAAGAAAATAAACACCAACAGATGCTAGCTAGGGTGCAGGGGAAAAGGATTCTTTAAACACTGTGATTTTAAATTAGTCTAATCACTATAGAATTTATTATGGAGGTTCCTCAAAAAGCTAAAAATAGAATTTCCATCTGATTTACCTATACCACTTCTGATTATATATCTAAAATAATCAAAGTCATTGTACAATAGAGATACCTGTATATCTATACTTATTGCAGCAATATTCACAATAGCCAAGTCATGGAATCTGCTTAGGTACCTATGAATAGATAAAAATGTGGTTTATATACACAATGGAGTTTTATTCAGCCACAAAGAAAAATGAAATTATTTCATTTACAGGAAAATGGAGGGAACTGAATATCATCATGTTAAGTGAAATAAGTCAGATTCATAAAGTCAAGAACGGCAAGTTTGCTCTTGTATGTGGAATCTGGGGAGGGAGGCTTGGGATGACATGAAAGTAAAAGAGTGACCATTAGGGATGTGGAAGGAGGAGATGACATAAGAAAGGGTAATAGAAGTCATGAAAATCATCAAAGTATATTGCATATACATACAGGAATGTTGTAATGATACCCCTTTGTACAATTAATGTATGCTAGTTTGTACAAAAAATAAATGTCTCATTAGAAAATACATTAAATTCCATGTATAAAACATTAGGGAAGTGTGAAATTTTCTCTTCAGGAACAAAATTCTAATACAATATTACTAATAAGGAAGTCAACTTCTAGTATCATAAATGTTATCAATGATTAAGTCAACATGGCAATCCAAGAATCACATATTATTTAATAATTGAAAAAAATCATTGAACATAAAATTATGGTCCTGACATAGTTAAATATCTATTCAAAGCAAACTTGAAGTGCTGTGGCAATGATTTTCAACTTTATTCTGAGAATAGAAATAGTCATAAAAATAAGTTCTATGAAAATTATGAAGATAATAAGTTTCTTACAAAGCAAATGATTTTTCATTTACAACAAAAAAACCCATCTTTAGCAGGCTTTTGTGTATGGTGAGTAATGAAATAAAGATGTATTTTTCTATAATTGAAAGCCAATTAATTGAGTGTCCTTTATTAAATGGAACTTATATTTGTTTTTCCACAGTACTAAAAAGTTATATTTACTATAAATCAAGTGGAGATATATATATATATAACCCTGAACAATGCTTTTTTCTGATTCCCTATTTGTCTATTCTGTCACCCTGCTGTCTTAATAACCATCTAGTCTTTATCAGTTATGCATTTTCCTCTCTAAATTACTGTTATCATTTAATTAAGTACTAGAACTCTAGATGTCGACATCTAGCATTATAAATCCACCCATTTGTGAATATTTTTGTGAATCACTTAGAAAATGTTTGTTTTTATCTTCTTTGTTTCTGTGTGAATTTCAGACCTAATGCCAATTTTCATAACAAGATTTTGACAGGGCTGGTGGTGTGTCTCAAATGGTAAAGTGCCTACCTAAGCAACCTAGGCCCTGATTTCAACCCCAGTTCCAAAAAAATAAAAAGATTTGGGGGACTTTGAAAAGAAATTGTATCACTTTGAAAACACCTTTGTAATTTAAGCCTTCTCATCAGTGCAAACATTACATGACTGCATTTAAATAAATTTTAAAATATTTTAATAAGGCATTTTAATCTTCTCTTTTTAATTAATATCTCTTATTTTTAGATTTTTCAATAGCTATTTGACTACATTTTCTGATGATTATAAGTAACGTAATTTTTTATGTTCTTTTCTATTTGATTTTGCCAGTATGTGCCTTAGAACTCATTATCTCCATAATATTTAATCTTATAATTGATGAATTTGGAGTTATATCTGTTTTTGTTGTTGTTGTTGCTTCTTTTCATATGTACAAGCTTTTGGTTCCTTCTTTGTATTTTCTCTGGTGGTAAGTTAATATTTTTCTATTGTAATATTTTAATTCATCCAATTTTAAAAAATTCTAAAAAATATTTAAGACAGAGTCTCACTATGTAACACAGGCTGTCCTCCAACATGGGAATCTCTTGCATGCTGGGATTACAGGTATGTGCCACCATGCCCCACTAATTCCGCTAATATTTTTAACTGTTCTTTTCCAACCATTTTGTTTCTGTTTACTCTAAGTCTTGCCATATACTTAATCTTAACTTATCAAAGTCTGTTTCAAATTTATTCTAATTTAACTCAGTAAAATGTAGTATAAAAACTTTCCTAAATTGGTGGATTTTTATCCTTTTTTAATGCAAAGTAAAAATATATATGTCACAGACCTGAAAACTATAATTGCAATACTTTATATATATGGGTTGAATTTTGGAGGAGGAAAAAAACACACATTTTAAAAGTTTATTACATCTGATGACCCTGTATGTGTCTTGTCATTTGTCAGAGGTGTTATAACATGTTCTATGCTTAGATATATGAGCACACAGATGTTGCTTTATCTGATTGATTTTTATTGTTCTTTCAATGAAGTTTTACATTTTGTCTTTGACTTTCAGTGCCTTTTTCATGATGTGCAATGTTCAATTCATTTCTGATTTAGTCATTTAAATATCTTTTTTCTTGGACACATTAGCTAAAACTTTGTCACTTATTGTTGGTATTTTTCAAAGAAGCAGCTTTTGGTTACATTGTTTAACTTTTTATTTCTTATTTCCTTACTTTCTGTGGTAAATCCTTATTTCTTGCTTGCTGCTTACTTCAGGTTTAGTTTGACATCTGTCTCTAGTAACTTAAGTTTGAAATTTCATTGCTTTTTTAAAACTGTTCATCTTTCTTTCTTCATATCTTTATTTTTTGGCTCTCTGTTTCTCTCTCTCTCTCTGTCTCTCTCTCTCTCTCTCTCTTTCTCTCTTTGAAGAGGAATTAAATGATTTATGAATTAGGGTATATTAGAACAATACAGGGAAAAGTACAAAATAGCACTTAATACTTACTCCTGCCCCATTTCAGGGTAGTAAGTAAGGATGTTATTTTTGTGATACTTAATTTTCTTTAGAACATAGACCAAAGTCATGAACCTAAACTTGAGGTATATGCACAACACATACACAACCATGAGCAAAATACTTTTCTTAAGTAATATTATACTTTAGAATAATGAAGTATTATTTTGACTGATTGACAATGGAATGGAAGAGAACATTCACCTAGGAGGGATACACTGATTCTAAAGATTTTAATGTTCAAGATGTCTTCCTCCCTATTTTTACTTAACACAGGCTGTGCAATGACCCAAAAGGATTCATTATGAGAAAAATGTCAGTCACAGCTTTAATATTGTACTTGGGAAGCAACTAATGAGAAAGAAAATTGAAAGGTGAGACTTCATATTTTTATCAAATAAACAGTCCTAGTTTTTCTTCTTAAAGAAAAAGTTTAAATCAGTTCATTATAAGCATATCTAAATCACCAATTTTTGCAGCTCTCAGGTAAAGTCCATCTTCTGATTCACACAAAGTCTGTGAGAAGTGGTCAGAAGAGACAATCTAATCTTAATTATGAGTGTGGAGATCAGGCCCTGCCATGCTCTACAGTTCTCAAAAACAGTTGCTTTCAGGCTGTGTCTTGACCTCAGTGACTCCATTTATAAAACAACAGTTTTCACCTTTTTGAGTGAAAAGGCTAAGACAGAATGACTCTGTGCCTTATTTGTATCAGTGAACAACCACCATTTGTCCAACACAAACTATGAAGTACAGAGGCAGAGATGCACCACCACACCCAGCATTAACTGGATTGTTTTTAAAGCATACTTACCACAAATAAAATAATCACTGAGTAAAGGACAAAACTGATAACGAGGAGCCTTTTAAAGAAGTGTTTGTTAGTGCAGTTTTACACACTGTCATACAGCTCTAGTCTATACCTGGGAGATGCAAGTTGCCCTGTATAGTATGCTGAAGGATGAAGAGCTCAGCCATCCTGTTGTTTTTGTGTAAAAATGTAACCAGTTGTGGATAATTAAGGAAAGCATATTCACTATAGTGGAAATAGCAAAAACAACACTTTGCATTTGGATAATCACTTCATACTCCTCTAGGTAGTGAACTCCGTAGGAAATAATAACCAAGTATCTGTGAGATGATCATCTAGCAGCTGTTGTTGATTTCCATTCAACTGAAATA
This sequence comes from Castor canadensis, assembly GCF_047511655.1. Taxonomy (NCBI): domain Eukaryota; kingdom Metazoa; phylum Chordata; class Mammalia; order Rodentia; family Castoridae; genus Castor; species Castor canadensis. The sequence continues at coordinate 110,145,888 of NC_133388.1, forward strand.
TTCATAATATGTCTGAAGATTACCTTAAAAATCTTCCTGACCCAAGCAGAGCTATTAAATCACAGAATTCTGGCTACTAAACAAAGGAAATATTACTTAGGAAGAAAGATACTTAATATTGGAGAATTGTCATAAAGTTGAAAACTAGGTTTTGCAAGCTCAATGTTTAACAAACCCCAGTCCTTCATTTCCCTGATGTTTCCTTGTAAATGTTAGCCTTAATATATTCATGGCTATCTCTCTTAAATTCCATCCATACCTAATGAATTACAAAGTTATAATTGTTCAGCTATTAAAATATATCTCACCTTTACCCTAAAATATATTTCAGTTCCTGGTTATTTACTGCCTTTTATTATACAGCAGTAGCACGTAAGACTTTCTTCCCTGTTTAATCCTCTGTGCCACTGGAAAGCATCATGTCTGAGTTGAAAACCACTTAACAGTACTTTATTGCCTGTCTAATTCTACATCTAGATTCTTATGGCTGAATTGTGTCCCTACAAAATTTGTATGCTGAAGTACTAATCTTATATACCTCAGAATATGACAGTATTAGGAGGTAGACTCTTTAAACAAATACAGTGGGTTCATAGGTGAGCCTAATTCAAGGCGATTTTTGTCTTTAAAGAAGAAAATTTCAGGATACAGACACACACAGAGTGAAGATGTGAAGACACAGGGAAAAGATGGCCATCTATAAGACAAGGAGAGAGACCTCAGATGAGGTCAGCTCTGCTAAAACCTTGATCTTGGACATTTTGCTTCCAGAATGATGTGAAATTTAATTAACTTGAAATCACCAGCTTGTGGTAAGTTTCCCATGCCAGCCCAGCATACTTAGACATGAGCCGTACTCCACACTTTTGTACATAGCTGTGAACCTCTTAATGCCTACTCTTCATCATATTTATCTGCTATACTGCATCTTCTTTTTTTCCCATTCTTCCCCTTTCAAAATATGAATTTATTTTAGTGCCTCTCCAGACATATTAGTCATAGCCATTTTTTGAGATGTTGCTAACACAATGTTTATCCTCAAGAAACACCTGTTCACCTCCTCACAACTCTCTTCTCTGGACCTTTTTGTGTTTGCACATGTTTCATTCTTCCTACATGTAGCAATTATGTATCGCTTTTCTTTGAACCCTTATTTTGGGTTATATTTTGAGTCCTGGGATTGCTCAATACGTATAAGTTAAAAGAAACATTGTTTGAAAGGTTTGTTATCATCAGTGAATCTTCTCTAGCTCTGGGACTGCAAAATCCTCATTATCTATTCATTGTCACTAAGGAGAATGAAGGACTAGTTATCACAAAAAGCAAGTACTTGAATTAACTTTGAAATACAATAGATCTCTCTGGAAAATGTTACAATGAAACTCCCAGTGATACTTATGTATGCTATTTAAGAAGTTTTTTTTAAAGAAATACAATGGTTTTTATTTTCAAGGAATACATTTGAAGCCCCCTAGTCAACACCTGTGATCGTGAATACTATCAAACCCAATAATTTAATGACTTTTCCATCTTAACTAAGCAGCAAAAGTAGCACAAATTTCTTTCTTCACAATTTATGAGTGGAGGGTAGTTATTATTATAGATCTTATTTTCTTATTAAGTTAAGAACTTTTACCTTCCAACTTAAAGTAAGCATTTTACCACTTCTCTAAATGTCTAAATTCCCAGCATCACTGCTCACGTGCTTTGGGGCCATTACAATGTAAAATAAGAGCTGAATGAACACACACACATAGGCAAATTTTCACATTCAATCTCAAAGCTAAAATAGTTATTAAGCAACTAGTGGGGAGGAGGTATAGCTTTTACAGATGGATACACTGGGCAAAGAGATGACTCATGTTCTGGCAGGACAGAGAGGGATGGTACAAGATTTTCTTACCATAGTCAGAATGGTACACAATTTAAAACTTTAAAATTGTTTATTTCTGAAATTTTCGATTTAATATTTTCAAGCAAAGATTAGCCACAAGTAACTAAATATGGAAAGCAAAATTGTGGATAAGAGGGGAATAATCCAGTCTCACAGGCAGGGCAATGAGTAGAGAACATTTTTAATCATCTAAAATTTTCTGAAGTGTTTCTTTAGGGAAAGCATATGACAGATGGTGGGGAGGGAATTACATATGCAAGATGCAGAAATTGTTTTGAAACATTGCCTTAGAAAAAATTTCAAATTTCTGTTTTATTAGAAGAAAAAAAATAAAATTGGTCTAGATATATGTGTAAACAGAAATAACTGAAAGGATGGAGTTCCTCACATCCACTTGGGCTCATCCCTAAAATTCATTCAGAAATGCTGCCACTTGTTCTGGCCTTCCTGCCACCACAAAGAAAAGTCAAGGTCCTGTCACTTTAATTCTTCAAGTTTCTGCATGGGAAATAACCTGCTTTTCTAAATCATCAGACCTTCTTTGAAGTCATTTGTGACATTTGTCCAAGACCAATGCGTGCATTTTCAAAAATAACCTTTGAACTGTAGAATTCTTTTAGATTTATAGGAAAGTGGAACAGGAAGTGCAGAGATATCCCATGTACCCTAAAACTAAATTCCTTAGTTGTTAATATCTTGAATTACCTTGATACATTTTTCCTAAAATTAAGAAACAGTATAGACATGTTTCTATTAAGATATATTGCCAGTCAGTTGTGGCTAACTCCTATAATCTAGCTACTTGGGAGGCTGAAATCAGGAGGATCATGGTTTGAGGCCACTGAGAGAAGATAGTTCCTGAGAACCTATCTCCAAAATAACTAGCACAAAATGGACTGGAGGTGTGCTACAAGTGGTAGATTGCTTGTTTTGCCCTGAGTTCAAACACCCACTCCCACCAAAAAAGATATATTATAGCAAAGACACCACTTTATTAAGATTTTCTTGGTTTGTTCTTCTTAAGCACCAGGATTCCATCCAAGATAGCATATTACATTGATTCACCATGTTTGATGGCTCCTCCTTGTTGTTACAGTTTCTCTGATTTTTCTTGTTATTTATGATCTTGAGAATTTGAGGAGTACAGGTTGGGTACTTTGTAATACATCCTTCAGTTTGGGATTGTCTGATGTGTTCTCATGTTAAGGTTTATTGATGATTGGGATGAAGGTCACAGAGACAAGGTACCGTCCTCATTACACTGTGTCCTGGGCACACACTACCAACAAGACCCTTGCTGTTGATGCTGCCTTTGATTGCCTGTATGAGGCCGTGTCTGCCAGGTTTTTCTACAATGGGATTCCTTTTTTCTTCCCTTTATTTGTATACTATGCTTTTTGGAAGAAAGTTACTATAAGCAGTACACACCTGAGAACTTGTGGGGCATATCCCACCTATTTGGAGATAGAAGTGACAATAATCATCTGTTAGTATCCTATGCATATGTCTCTTCTCCATTTGCTTATTTACTAAGTTACTCATTTATGTCAGTATGAACTCAGGGACATTGTTTCATAATTTAGATTATATTCCAAGTTGCATTTTTATTTTGTGTTTCAGATTATTATAGTTCAGGGCATCAAGACTCCCTTATATACTCTTATCATTCAATATTCATTATTCTCTATTTGTCTTTTGTTTTCATGTTCATTCATTTTATACTTCTGTACTTTCTTGAACTGCATGATACACCAGCCTTGTTTCTTTTTATGAATTCAAGTATTTTTTGTAAAAAGAATGTTACTAGGAACCAAGATTGGATGTTAGCTTTGCTCATTTTATTAGATGTCATTAGCTGAGGCGCTGTATTCTACATAGATACCTATTTATAATTAGATATGTATCTAGCCAGGAATGTCTATATGAAGAAAATATAATTTTACAACTGTAATGCAGTCCACATGGCTTGATATTTCCATAATTTCCCCACTTGTTTAGGAACAATTTCTCACTGCAACAGCAAGGCATAGTACCTGCCACTCATCACACATACATTTAGTTGTTCAATCCTAGGATACATGTGCAGTGGTTGTCAGCATGTCCCTGTGAGGGACTTTATCAACTGTACAGTATTTGTGTAAAGGTCTGTTTGTCTTTATTATTATAATTTCTAGTCTTTTCCACCATTGCCTAATTTTTTTTGTTCAGTCCATTTAGAGAGGTTATGAGCTATGGTTATAATATAATTGTTCTATTTTGGCACCATCTGTGTTCTATCCTGTGATCACATGCATCCCTAGTTGATATTTTAAAATTTCCATATATTAAAGTTGACTTTTATGCTATAGAGTTCCACGGGCTTGTACAATTTGTACTATCATGCACCCACCATACAGTTTGATGCAGAAATCCTGAAACCCTAAATATCATGTTTGCCTAGTCAAGCTTCTCACCTCCCTAAAACCAGCAGTCACCGACCTGTCTTCTATCTCTCCAGCTTTGTCCTCTCTACAATGTCACATTAATGGGAACATGCAACATGGAACCATCTCAAATTTGATTCTTTCACTAAACAATATGTATTTAAGATTCTATCCATGACCTTCTATGGTTTAATGGCTTTTTTATTGCAGAATAATATTGTTATGTGAACAAACAGGTTTTTTTTTTACTCCTTCATCTATTGAAGAAGATATTGGTTGCTTCCAGTTTGAAATGATTTTAAATAAATTAGCCATGTATACTTTGCCAAAATTTTTATGTGAATGCACTTTTCCAAGCTATTGGAGGAATACCTGTTAGTATTATTGCTTTCAAAAGTAAGATTATACTTAGCTTTGCAAGGACTATGAAACTGTCTTCCAAATTGGTTATTCCGTGTGGTATTTCTACAAGCAACAAATGAGAATTCTTGTTCTTGCACATCCTTGTCAGCCATTGGTTTTGGTAGTTTTTAAAATTCTTTTATTTGGTCATTTTAATAGGTTTGCAGTGGCACCTTAATACTGTTTTAGTTTGTATTTCTCTAATAACATTTTAATGTGCAATTCTGTAACACAAATGATATGTAGTATCTTTTCATTTGTCAACTATATATCTTCTTTGGTGAGGTGGACAATCATATCTTTTGAGACTGTTTAAATAGTATTCTTTGTTTTCTGATTGTGTATTGAGTTTTCTCTCTTAAATACAAGTCCTTTACCAGATAGAAAATTTGCTAATATTTTCTCTCAGAAAGTATTACATCCTTTCAATCTATCAGTGTCTTTCTTCATGCAAAAGTTATAGTTTTAATGAAATCCAGTGTGTCAATTTTTTTTCCTTTATTGATTGTGCTTTTGTGTTGTAGCTAAAAATCTAAGGTCACCTAGATTTTCTCTTACATTTTTTCTGGATTGTATAATTTTGGACATTATGTTTAAATCTAAAATCCATTTACAATTAATTTTCATATATACTATCAATTCAAACTCAGAGTTAATTTATGTGTATACATATGTCCACCTGTTTAACAACATTTGCTGAAAATATTATCTTTTATTCTTTGAATTACTTTTGAGCTTTTCTAAAAAAAAAATCAGTTGACAAATTTGTCTGGATGTTTCTTGGTCCCTATTCTGTTTCATGAATCATTACATCTGTTAATTTATGAGTGCACACATTGTTTACATATGTCTATAGTATGTGATGTGTATGAGACTGAGAGATTGATTAAAACAAATTTTTCCTTTAGTTCAAAACCAATAACCCATAGCAGCCTGGAATCTAATTCATTACACACAGGCTAAGCCTCTAGTTTATCTCTTCACTAAAGACTGACATTTGAGATAAATACAAGTTATTTCCTAGGGTCACACTGTACTGGGTGAGCTAAACAGTAGTTTAAAACAAAACTGGAAATTTTTTATGGAAAAAATATATTGTACAACAACTGTCAAATAAGAGCTAATATGAAAATACAAAAGGTCACTTAGTAAATTCAGGGATGAATTTTCAGTAGAGAACAAAGCCTGGCAGGAAATGAAGATATGAAATGTTCTTAAGTTGGTAGAATTTACAGAAGATTTTCTTTAGGTGCTGAAGTTATGGCATTTACAAGAGATACTGAGAATATTTAGCATTATCAGGGACCTTAGAGAACAGTAGAATTATGTTCAACAGTTTGACTGTAGAAAGGATCTGAGCACTGCAGTCTCCTCTGGAGGTGGTGCTCAAGGCAGAGGTCATGCTGCTTTGGGCTGAGGATGTTCACTGTAGGCCTGCTGCTCATTACACTATGAGACTGGGTGCACAGTGAGTATAGGTGTCCTCACATGCAGATCCTCAGCCAGTTGGTGAAATGGTAGCAGTGGTTGTCAGGTATCCCCAAAACTATAACAGATAATGGGAATCTGGAAAAGATGTAATTGATGGATAACAGCTACCAAACATAGCTGGAACACTCTGTTTTCAAGCAACCAGCCAGATAAAGGCCATCTGATGTTTAAAACATTTTTGCCTTAGCCAGGTGCAGTGGCTCAATTCTGTAATCCTACTTACTTGGGATACTGACATTGTGATAATCATGGTCCCAGAAGAGCCTGGAAAAAAAGTTCATGAGACTCCCTATCAATAGGAAAAGCTGGATATGGTGGAATGCAGCTACTGTGGGAAGCATAAAATAAAAGAATCAGAGTCCAGGCCACCCTAACTCTAAAAACTCAAGAAACTGTCTCGCAAATAACCAGAGCAAAAAGAGCTAGAGACTCAGATCAAATGGTAGAGTCCTTTCCAATAAGCACAAAGCCCTGATTTTAAATCCCAGAACTGCCAAAAAATAAGAAAAAAGAAACAGAAAGCTGTGAATGCTTTATCTTCTGGTCTATGTTTTAAAATCAGCTGCTTATGGAAGGAACATTTAGCATATAGTTAATAACTTTGATCTGGTTGGTTGAAGTTCATAACCACAATCTTAATGCCATCATTAGTAATGCCTCTTTTCACTTTCAAAAGCATTCTCAAGTGGATGAAAAAAGTTTTAGGTGGCTATACCTCCCACATTTTCAACTGACTGTATTTTCAAGTTGTCAGTTTAGCTTCTTTTCTACATCTAAATTTAATGAAACAAAAATGAAGAAAAGTGACTTAGATTTTTTTTCAAAAATACTTTTATGCATTAATACAAATTTTTTCCATGGTATGCAAAGCACCATGGGAGACAGGGAATTCTAACAGTGTGCATTCTCTCTATATTTGTGTAGGAGCATTTGCACAGGCTTGAACTATAATGTCAGTGCTATAATTCAATGTGACCAGTTTTATGTAGCATGTTTAATACAGATGACTGTGTGTCCTATAATATGTAATAGTAATTTTACATATAACATTAAAATTACCTAATGATATTTGCAATTTTTCATCAATGTGCAAGTGGGCTTTCACATTTTTGCCCTTTGAATGTTTTATTTATTCTTGACAGATGGAAAAAATAAGTAATGTATAATATATTAAGTGAAAACACAGGAATTTGAGTCATACTCTCTCAGCTCAGTTCCCAGCTCTCCCTCTCCTTAGCTGTACAATCTTGGGAACACTCCTAGAACTTTCTCTTTCAGCAGCTCATTTCCAAGGTCATTTTGTGCTAATTAAAATAATGCAATATTTGGTACTTTAAAGTTTTTGTGTAGGCTTTAAAACCATAGAAATCAAATATTCCAAATTATGAAAGGACTTTGAGAAACATACTTCAGCTACTATTGTAATTGTTTTTTTAGATTTGGGATTCACATAGATTAATGTTATGTTGATTGTCCCTCATAGAAAAGAAACAAGATTTTCTTTTAAAACAAATGACCAACAGAGAAATTATCTATTTTTAAAGCAATTTTGTACTTAACAAACATTTCTCAAGAGTACATTCTCCAAGAGATTTGGATTGTATTCATGCCTGATTTAAGTGATTCATATTTCCTTCCGCAGCTGTTTTGAGCTTTATTTGGAAAAATAGTAGCTAAGTATTTCTTTACAAAAACCTTCACAATTGAACATGAACAATGATAGGCACATCAGAAGGAGACTTGCCAGGTGTAGCAGAAAGGATTAAGGATAGCTCTTAGCCATTTGTTTGGACTGCCACTGTAGTAGGCAGTTCTACATTAGGTGCCAGGTATATTGAGGGGCAGGTGTCAGTCTAATAAGAGGGTAAACTTTAATAGGAGTCAGTTCAGTACAGAAAGAAGATTCACAGTGTCCCTAAGCAAAAGTTAGATACCACTGAAAGTTATATTGCCTTTGCTTAAACACAAGGCCTTGGAAGACATGAGTTTGCCTTCTGACAGAAGCCTAGAAGGCATAAATATTAGAACACATGCATAAGAGGTATGCTCTTTTTTGAAATCTCTTGGCTTTGGTTACTTTTAGAGGTCTGAACACCACTTATTCCTCTAAGAAGTTCCAGGACACCAAGCACTCAGGGGGTCGGATATTCTTAAACTCTTGCTCTGAACAGGCATCTCTGAAAACTCTGCCAATTGGGGAGTTTTTTGCCCTCACAGCAGAAATAGTTTCTCCCAGAAAGTCATAGCTTCTTCCAGAAAGTCAGATTTTGTATTGTGGAGGACAGGGAGTAACACATCAAACAGATCAGAAGTCAGTGCCAAGACAACCTTTCTGGTCAAATTAAGTAGCAAAGAGATTTATTAAAAAATGGCTCTTAGTTTGGGTTTAATTATTACAATTTTCTGTCCCATAGGAGATGTACTGATACCTTTAAATTGCTGTAAACTGTCAACAAACAACAGTTATAAAGCTTTACAAGGTATAAACCACCAAGATTAACGTCTCAAACGATTAAATGCAGAAACAGAGATGAGAGAATAAGCATAAGAAATCACATTCTAGAGTGCAGATGTTAACTAACAGAATGGCTTGAGACAAACAGTAGGTTTGTTCTTAACTTGTGTGTAGTTCCTAGAGCCCAAAAATAAAAGTCTCAGTCATTGAGAGGTAGCGCAACACATAATTTATTATAGTTTTCCTCAGTGTTACTAGAAAAATATCTTAGAGTTTTTGCATCTGGCAAGAAACTAATTTAGTCAGGATGCAAAGTATAGTAAATAATTTCAAATGGGGTATATGGAGAAGTTGTCACCTTTTTTTTGTTTTTTTGGTGGTCTCATAGCATTTGCAGTACTTAAGGATATAGCCAAGTGAATAATTTGCTTCCCTTATGCTGGCTGGTGGTAAGAAAGAGAGGGAAAGGGAAGGAAAAAAATCCATTCACCCCTCCACCAATGCATGAGGGCTCCTCAGTGGGATTCCTTATATGCTGACTGGTGGAGAGAGAGAGGGAAAGGGAAGGAGGAAGACTGCCCTTTGTGAGAGAGTGAGATCAATTTCAAGATGCTCAAGGCATCCCTCTTATACTTTAGAAGTCTCAGTTCAGGTCTTATTGACTTGGCTTGCCAAAAAAGGCTTACTAGAGATGTCCATGCATGAACAAGCTTCAGGGTACCCCAACTTCCTACCATTCCTCAAAAGGCTAGTCTCTTACACTTCTGCATAGAAGTTCCTCAGTGAGCCGCTGACCCTGAATGTCAGTATAACTATTTGAGCATCAGAACTATCATCCACTGGGCAAAGAGGCTGAGAGCACAAAATGGAACAGTATAAAGGAAGAAAATCTGTTGAGTGTTAGAAGGAATACGTCCTTAGCCAGGCATCGGTGGCTTGTGCCTGCAACCCTAGCTACCCAGGAGGCAGAGATCAGAAGGTTTGAAACCGGCTTGGGCAAATAGTTCACAAGACGCTATCTTGAAGAAACCTAACACACACACACAAAAAGGATAGTCGAATGTCTCAAGGTGTAAGCCCTGAGTTCAAACCCAAGTACCACAAAAAAAAAAAAAAGGAAACATGTTAATACGAACTCTTGTAACCAGTCTGGAATTAACTGCCAAACCCACATCCTTCAAAGAGAAGATTGGCTGATACAAACCATCGTTCATGGTCAGTTTTCACATCAGATCACAGGGTTGCAGTCAGCCTGTAAACTCAAGAAGAATGGGGGATCAGGTATAAACCAACAAGATTAAAGTCTCATATGATTAGATAGAGAAACAAAGATAAGGAAGTAAGCATAAAAAAAAATCACATCCTAGTCTGCTGATATTATCTTTTTTTTTTTTTTTACTTTTTTGATCTCTTGCATTATACAAATTTTTATTTCTTTTATTATTCATATGTGCATACAAGTCTTGGGTCATTTCTCCCCCCTGCCCCCACCCCCTCCCTTACCACCCACTCTGCCCCTCCCCCACCCCCCCAATACCCAGCAGAAACTATTTTGCCCTTATTTCTAATTTTGTTGTACAGAGAGTATAAGCAATAAAAGGAAGGAACAAGGGTTTTTGCTGGTTGAGATAAGGATAGCTATACAGGGCATTGACTCACATTGGTTTCCTGTGCGTGGGTGTTACCTTCTAGGTTAATTCTTTTTGATCTAACCTTTTCTCTAGTACCTGTTCCCCTTTTCCTATTGGCCTCAGTTGCTTTAAGGTATCTGCTTTAGTTTCTCTGCGTTAAGGACAACAAATGCTAGCTAGTTTTTTAGGTGTCTTACCTATCCTCACCCCTTCCTTGTGTGCTCTCGCTTTTATCATGTGCTCATAGTCCAATCCCCTTGTTGTGTTTGCCCTTGATCTAATGTCCACATATGAGGGAGAACATACGATTTTTGGTCTTCTGGGCCAGGCTAACCTCACTCAGAATGATGTTCTCCAATTCCATCCATTTACCAGCAAATGATAACATTTCGTTCTTCTTCATGGCTGCATAAAATTCCATTGTGTATAGATACCACATTTTCTTAATCCATTCGTCAGTGGTGAGGCATCTTGGCTGTTTCCATAACTTGGCTATTGTGATGTTATCTTACAGAATAGCTTGAGACATACATCAGTGTTGTTCTTGACCTGCATGCTACCCCTAGAGCCCCAAAACAATTGAATCAGACATTGAGAGGTAATGACACACACAATTTATTATTACTGTAAGAGTAATCACTTTTTAGTAGACCCCAATAAAAACTTAATATTTTATGAGCCCATCTGGAAGTTGAACTTTGTTTGGTTTTGGTAAAATTTTATATCAACCTATAGCATCAAAAGATCCTGACAATTGCTTGATAAAACAAAAACACATTTTTAAACACACAGGAGTACCTTAAATTTTAACCTCAGAAAACTCTCTAGGCAAACTTATTACACATATGTAAATTAATTAGATTTAAGATCTTAATTTGTACCTTGAAACAACCTGTGTAAAAACTTGAGCTTAGATAACACTGATTTTAATAAAACTCTGAGCAACTTTATACTTTAAAAGACATAGGAAGAAAATTAAAGTCAATTATCTTTTCTGTAGTAGTAATCTATAAGAACAAATGGCTTAATAAACCTAACTATAAAAGAGTTAAATATAAATTATACTCATGATGGAGTGAAGCCAACTTAGACTGTCCATAAATTTCCTTTTGTCCTAAATCAGAGGATAGTTAGGCCTGGTTGGGACTGGAACTTCAGATAACTTTTGAGACAGTTTAAATAACACTCTCAAAGTTTAGATAACTTTTGTGCACATTAGCTTTATAAAAGGGGCATAAAACCTATTCTAAATACATGCAAACACACACACATGCATACAGATGTTTTGACCTAGGCATGTGAAAAAATATCAAATGTAAATGCAAATATGAGCTCAAAAATTTAGTGGCCACAAGTACATAGGTAGAAGATAGACATACAGAGAAAGTACACAGTGATACACAAAATGACCACATCAATTCACAATGCACCCTTAATCAAATCATTTCTTTGTTATTATCTTTACTAAATTAGTCAGCTAGATTCCTAAGTAGTTTATAACAGATCTCTAACACAAATACTCTACTATTTGTCCTTTCCTTAACAGATTAATGTATCAAAAACACCATGTACAAAACTATATTAATTTAGAGAATTTTAATCACAAGTTTGTTATAATTTTCCTAGAGGATGGCAAGATGGCGTTGAAAATGTGGTGGCTTGATCATGGTGGCAGTATTTCCTATGACCACATGGTCTGTCCAAAGGGTCTCTAAAATGGAACACAAACATACAGGCTCAAAATAGCAATCTGTTACAGGAATAAAATACATCTGCACCTAAGAGACAGGTGTCCATAAGAGTTAGTCATCCTAATGAAAAGACCAAATAATTGAAGCAAACTAAGTTGGGATTTAAAAAGTTTTGTTAGTCTCCTTGGATGTGACATCATTTATTAGTTTTGGAGAATTAGTCATAGACTGCAGACCTTTTCCTTCTTTGAATATAATGTCCTGTCTTTTACTTTTAAAAGCTTATCTAAATTTAGGATTACTAGGTATAGGGCAAATGCCAGTAAACCTTTAAGCTTTGATTGGATTTTTGTTGTTGTCCAGTTTACTACAGGTATTTATAATCAGATCCTGGGTTGCTCACAAAGGAGCTTTGTTAATACCTAGAAAGCCAGGAATCCAAGTCCTACAGAACCCAGCTATTTATAGATCCACAATTTTGAAAGCACCTTAAACAAGTTTAGAATCTGACATGGTACATTGAGCTATAGAGAACAAAGTTTCATTAATCTTCAGCATTAGAGTTACTGTTACCCCTCAATAAAAAAAAACTAATAATTTAAGTATCATAATGGAATATATTTAATTTCTAATAATAGAACCTCTAGTTAAATTGCCTATTCAAAATACACACACATAAGGACCCATTCTTTTTAATCACTTGGCTGTATGTAAGCCTAATTTTTTCTCTGTAGGTAGGGGGGTATTTTTTAAACATGCTGTTTACGTTTTACTCTACAATATATCAACAGAGAATGGTTAAAGTTTGTAAGGAAAATACAAAACAAAACCAATGATAGGAAATATTTGACTAGACAATAATTTGAAAAATAGATACTTGTTAAAAATGTCTTCTGGGAGCTTGATTCCAAATGTTTTAGAGAAGGATCAAAACTATTTGAAATTTGTATTCTAGTGTAAAAAAGTGACATTTTATTAATAGACTAAATACCTGTTTTGATTTGCGTTTAGAGTAAATGAGTTTTAAATAATTTACAATTTTTTTTATTACATATGTACTTTATGGGTGACCAATGTCAAATCCTTAATTAAATGGCACTGTTTTTAAGTTTTAGAAAACAAACTTAGAGAATTTAAGTGTATTTAACATTTAAAGGCAGCAACAAATAGCATCATAGCTACACGGATGTTGTATATATGTTAATTTAGATTTTACCTCTGAATAAAATTTAGAACCTTTGGCTAAGATAATAGGTGTGCAATAGTAACAAAAATCAAAGCTTTCAGAACTCTTACAAGCTTATAAAGATAATGCCAGTTCCCTCAAATAAACTTGTATTCTGTTGACCAAGTGTTAGTCACTTTGTATTAAACTTATAAAACTATTGCACTGTAAACTTTTGTATAGCATTTAAGTGCAAATTAGACATAAAGCCCACACATTTTGGGGGGTGTTAAATGTATTAAGATCTCTGAAAGGACATATTTTCATAAATTGATTTAGTTAAGACTCAGTTTCCCACAGAATCAAAAGCCTAATAAATTTCACAATTATCCTGATAAAACATTAAATCTCTCCTATAAGTCAGAATTTAGCAAATATTGCTAAGAGCAGAATATCTTTAAAATAGAATTAGATGCTAGGTTTAAGTTAGTTCACTAAATTTTGATTTTAGGAAATGATTTAGATAATTTTAAAATTACAGCCATTTTAATTACATCATATAATTTGTTATCTTTTTAACATTGACATTTTGTCCCTTTTTAAAAATAATTTAACTTTTTAACTCCACTAATTTCTCTTCAAGAACAGGTAGCCATAGCTCAGAGGCTCTCGCAGAATATTCCAATGTTAGCCATTACTCTCACCCTCTACAATACAACAAAACAAAAACCCAAACCTAGCAGATAGACAGAGCAAAGGCTAGGAATCTCAAACAGAAAATTCTCCACCAATTAGAGCAGGAATCAGGAGACCACTCAATATCTCTCTTAACAAGACAATGACGCAAACTCAAAAAAATCAAATCAAAAGAATCCAAAATTAAGAGTTTCTTAGTCAAATTTCAACCTTAAAATCTGACCTCATTGCTTTCACTCTAGAGACAACCTGCCTTCAGTCTGCTGAAAGTGCTATCTCTTCCCAACAAACTTTATTGCCACTTTTACTGCCTCTTCTCCTGCCAGAGGTAAATCTCCAAGGCCACTTTCCAGCAGTTTAAGGCCTGGGGCTGGTCAAGTGGAGCATGCCCCTCACTTTCCAGTGAAAAACCCATAGCACTGGACAGGTTAAGGTGGGGAATGGGTGGAGAGGAAGCAGCCAAAGTGGCTGGGGAGAGGGCTACCATGGTTGAGGCCCCATGGTTAGCATCCCTCCTGGGACATATGGCTCCCTGGGCCCAGGAATTAGAAAAAGAGCAGGGAGAAGGAAGAAAGGAGAGGGAAGGGTGCAATGCATAGCAGCTGCAGGAAAGAGGCAGTGGCTACCATGTCTGGCACCTAAGGCCTCATGGAGACTTCTGAACACTGTCTCCACCTGGGCCAAATGGAGAACTTGTTCTCTGTGGCACTGGATAACACTGAAGTTCTGCCTTTCCCAGCTGCATATCTACCAGGATGCAGCCACAGTTGCAAGTAGGCCCCACATACTTCCAGCCACAGGGAGGTGAGCTAATGCAGCAGATCCTAGCATATCCCAGCAGCATACTCTGGGAGAGACAGTGATGCAGACTGGGCACAGGTTCAGAGGACAGGAAGAGTTGAGTTAGAAGAAAAATCAATAAACATAGTATTTTACCTTTTAACTCCTGGTTGGCTTCACCAAAAATTTAAGGGAGCTGTTTTCAGTCCGTGATCAGAAGACTTCCAAATTCTTTGTCCCACATGGAAGAATCATCACAGGAAATGTGGGTGTAAGTGGAATTTATTAAAAGTTAGGGAAGAGAAATACAAAGCAAAGCATGGTGTGGCTCACGTGGAAGCCAGAAGCCAAGAAAGTGTGTTTCTGGTCTCCAGCTGCTTTTAAAACCTACAATAACATATGGGAAGGGAAGAACCAGATGATTTCCATCCAATAATCAATGAGTGGGGAGGAGCATGGGCACTCCCTGGCCAGGTGAGGGCAATTCCTGTGCCAAAGCATGGTTAATACTATGAGTCCCAGACTTTCCCTAATTTTAGCCTACCATCAATGTGGGAGACCAGTAATTAATAGACTGAGAAGAAACCTTGATGTGAGCATGGCCATGTCAAGGCCCTTTGTGCTGAGAAGGCAAGGCCTGGCATGAAGGAAGTGAGCAAGGTTCAGCATGGTTGCCTTGCAAGAGGGGAGACTGAGGCAGTGGAAGTAGCCCTTGATATGAACACAGCTATGTCAAGGTCCTCTTAGCTGACAGGCATGGACCCAGCCAAGAGGAGGCAAGGTTCAGCAAGGCTGCCTTGCAAGAAAAACAGGACACGCTGACCTAGTCAGGATAGTGTAATAAATAATAACATACCACAGCTGCCACCACGTATGTGACTGGACTCGAGCTGCATTTCACCCAGCTTTCCCATACTTACTGTATAAATAAATGCGCTTGGAGTCGGAGGTGGTTGCCAGCATCTCTCATCAGGAGTGTTGGACCCACCTGCCCCAGCTTTCTCTATGTCTGTCTTTGTGTCATTTTGTTAATCCCCAGTCACACCCAGTCAGGTCAAGGGACCTACCCAAGCTGGCTGTGAGATACAAATGTATTTTTTTCTCAATCAAGTAAAAATAACTTTTTTTTTAAGAAAACAAAGTTCCACATCAATTCATCAGAATGTAGTTACTTATTTATATGTATATTATACATATATATGTGTGTACATATACAATGTTTATACTGGCCAGGATAAACCAGTATAAATGTTAATGCTTACATTTCTTTTTATATCTTTACAGGATTGGTTACTATTTTAGTCACTATCTTTTTCCAATATATTATCTACCACTTAAATATTATTACTACTTTAATTGCTACACATTTCTTTTTTATTATTGTACTGCAGGTACATCATGACATTTACAAAATCCTTATAATATATCATCATTAAATTCGCACCCTGCATCATTCTTCTTTATCCTCCCTCCCCCAGTCCTGGAATAATTTCAACAGGTCTCCTTTTTCCATTTACATAGATGTATACATAATGATTCCAGCATATTCATCCTCCTACATTTTTTCCTTATATCTTCCCCCTGGTGTCCACATTCAGACAGGATCTGTTTTATCTCCCTATTATCCATTTTTGAAAAAAGACATTTTGTTTGTTTAAGATAGCTATGTAAGCTATTTCATTATGACACAGAAAAAGTATATACACATATATATTTGTGTGTGTATATATATCTGGGAACACACATACACACACACATATATATATATGGAAATGTACACATGTATTATAACCTGAATTAGATTACATCCTCCATTTTTCTCCTTTCTATCTTAGTGAAGGGGATAGTTTTAATTCATTTTTGACACTCTGTGTCAGACTATTAAATATTACCCTTAGCAATCTAAAGTTCTGTTATGTTTGACATCTTTGCTTTTGATATCAGAAAATGATTTTATATTGCAGTCTGAATAAGAATGCAGCCTTCTAACATCTTGGTGCAATGTGTTTTCCCCTGCATTACTCGGTTCCCACAATATTGATCCCCAAATAGTGATGTTGTATCCCCTCCATTTTAAGTACCTTGTATTCCAAAAGTGTTGCATTGCACCTGATCCCTGGGCTCCCATGAAACAACAAGGCTTATGGAATCCCTTCATTATTTTGTATTTCAGGAAATGGCTACAAATGTTCTAAGAAAATACTAGACTCCATCCATTATCAGGACTTCTTCCTGGAGATCTCTTGTCTACCTGCTTCTATAAACCCAGGCCCTTTCCTTTTTGAGATGTTTATTAGAAAACATAAATGACAGTATTCTCTATTGTCATTTCTTAATTGTTCACTGTGTTGTCATTCACAACTATTAGCTCTATTTTGATATAGTCTTCAACTGACCATAAATTCTACTGACCATATATTCTTAATTTGATCATTTGTCCCTTTACCTAATTTGTAATGTTATTTCATTCATGTATCTAATATTCTCTGCCAGCAGAATAAATTATAAAAAGACTGGTAAACTCTAGACCTTAAAGATTCTCTGTACTTGAAAGTGAAACACATTTGTACTTACAAAATTTGTTACCCAGAAAAGTATGATCCATTTCCTCACCCAAAATAAAATCATGGCCAATGCTTCTACAATAAGAGACTGACAAGACAAAAGCATGACAAACTCATTTAATCAAAGTTTTACATGATGGAGGAGATTTCAGAAATGAAAACTCAAAGATTGAAGGAAAAATGTCTACTTTTGTGCTCAGGCTCAATGAAGCATGAAAAACTGTGTTAAGTGTGATTGCACAAAAGCATGTGAGCTACTGTAAGGACAGACTGAAGGGGTCACAGAAAGGCCTGTCTGTCCAGACTCTTCTTGGCATCTTTGTGTAGCATGCTTTCACCTTGTTACAGGGAAGAAGAGGGAGAGTGATTTTCCTAGGTTCCATAGCTTACTTTACAGGAGTGGGGTTCTAGTTTCTACCACTCTGGTTTCTGTGGCTTGCCAAGGGAAAGGGGGATGAGGGAGAGAAAAAAGGACTGAACAAGGGCAGAGAGGCCTCTATCTGATGTCTTCCAAGCTCCTTCATTTCAAAGTACTACAGACACCAAAGTGGCATACTTTGGGGTATCAAAGTATTAATGTATCTATTGTACATTAACATGAATTTATTATTCTACTGTGTCCCCCAATATAACTTTACTCTTCCAGAAAGTGCTTCATTGGGAAGACAAATATTGCAATTGATGTTACTACTCATTTTAGGACATTCTTAAAGGATATAGTAAGTATTTACTATTCTAGGTCAATCAATTTCAACCACACCCATACATTGAAGAACTGTGTCAAGCCATATTATAAAATCCTAGTAAATGTTCCATTTTGGCCCTTCCTTCTTTGAGGTATCACAGGGTCTGCACCCCCAGTATTGCTTTTGTATAGGCTGCTTTGGAACTATTTTGGGAAGGTTTCATTTTCAAATTATCAAGCAAGAGAATTTAATTTCTTTAATTCCATCTTAATCTCTTTAGTTTTGCTTTATGTATTTTTCCCTCCAGTGGCACTGGGGTTGAACTCAGGGTTTCACATTTGCAAAGCAGGCATTCTACTACTTGAACCAAGCCTCCAGTTCATTTTTCTCTGGTTGTTTTGGAGTTATCATCTAGCTTTAGGCCTGGGCTAACCTGAACCTGGATCCTCTTGATCTTAGCCTCCCAGGTAGCTAGGAATATAGGCATGAGCAATCAGCACTCAGCTGCTAATGTAGTTCTTATAACCTTAGTTTCTATATTTGTCTTTGATTTGTCAACCAAAGAAATAGTGTACAGTTTTTCTATAATTTACAATTATGAGCCCATTTTCATATTAGACAATTGAGGGGAAAAAGAAGTAAAAAAAAAAAAACCTCTCAGTTAAAAATATGCTTGCTTCCCTTTATAGAATAATCACCTCATTTCCTTGGTCTGCACTTAGGAACATTTTTTCAATGATTGATTTCTTAAGCTAAAAATGTCCTTTCTCCCTTCTTTTTCTGCATTTTCTAAGTTAACGGCCAATTTACTCTCCACCTAAGTGGTTGATTGATTGTAATGGTCTCATTACCAACCTTTCAGTGTTTCCTGGTTATCTGGTTTTCTTAAAAACAGATTTAAATCTATTAACCTCTCTGAAAATTTAATTCCTATACTTTATAAAGAACATACAAAATGAACAGGAGATAAGTTCAATTGCAAGTACAGCATGTGTTTCTTCATTTCCTTCAGCAATTCTCAAACTTTGCTTTAGATAAGGATTCCAGAGTACCCTCTTTAAAAAAAATTTGAAGTAGGAGTCAAAAAAAAGTCTATATCATTTCCCCCAAACAACTCTGTAATTTTGATGCAATTGAGATATAATAACCTACAAGATACTTAAACTCCTTTAAAATATTTTAAACAAATATTGTAATTATGTGTACTTGAAAGCAAAATGATTTGGAGCATATAAGTGCCCTCCATGAATATTCTTGTTTAAATTATGGTATTGGCTGTATAATTTTGACTTCCTTTCTTATTTTTCTGTCAAGAGAAAAAATAATTCCTTTTTTGTCAACATAGGACTTTGAAGTAACTTTTAAGTTCTTTCCCTTCTTTTATTTAAAATAAAATGTACTCTACTGCTTTCATTGACTCCTTTTGTCAGTTACCTCTACCACAACTCAGCCACCAGCAATTATCTCACATCTCATGCATTTGCATTGTTTGCCATATCATTCATGAAACCATGCCCCACTTAGTCAATGCCTCTGGCATTGCACAGGAGCTGGGTTTGGCCAGCATTGAACTGAAAGCCTGGCTTTTCTGAATCCAAAAGCCATATTATGCAGCTGCCACAGGAAGAAGCATGACCTCACTGAGTAAGAAACTTCTCTGAATTTTCAGACAATCATGAAAATGTTGACACTGAAGACTCTTTGCTGCAAGCACTCACTGCAGCACTGTGGAAGGGCTCTCAACATGGGATCCAGGCAGCACATCTCCATATCTTGCACCTCCTGGGCCACCTAGGAACACTTACTTTACCTTCTGAAGAAGTTTTTACTCTCTTCCTTGATACCATCACAGTGCCTCTATGAGTAAATATCAAGTAGCAATATATGATGGGTAGTTTGATGGAGGAAAGCTTGACATCTGTTAATTCACCTGCAGTCCACTACACATATTTAACCAAATCACACTAATTATATTTCATTTTGTTTATCATTGGGAAGAAGATACATTTTCAATATAATATGTTTTCAATAAAATATAATATAATATGTTTTCTCACTGTTTATTTTTACCCAGTCTTTAGCAGTTATACTATTTTCAATGGCTTAACAGTTGTTATTTAAAACAACAAAAAAATTTGATGTGGAAATGGAATTCTATGTATTTCTTTGGTTTTATTCTGAGGACTCTTTGATCACTCAAATTGAACTTCTTTTTTCCTTTTCCTTAATGTGTCCTTCCTAAAAAAATAAAAGTAATTTGCTTTGTCTACAAATTCTGGAGTAAGTTTCTCAAAGTTAGAATGTATTTTTAATAGCTACTTCTCACACAAGCATGGCCAGATAAGAGAAGCTAAAAAATATTTGTCTTAAGGGGAAAAAAGGAGAGTAGTGCCAAATGTAATGGAATGATGAGTAAAATGTAGATATAATCAATGTGATTGAATTGTAAAATAGTGACATTTCACCAGTAAAAGCAGAGGGATGTCAAATTCCTTCCTATACGGTCATCTTAAAAACCTTATCATGATGTACCTTAACAAGTAAACTATCATGAGTCTCCTGACTACTGTAGCTGGATTCTTGAACAGAGACATGGGACACTGAAGCAATTCAGAAGTAAGCAATGTTTTATTGTGCTGGAACAGACTCAACAGACTGGAGTCCAAAAGCTGAGCCCTGAGAACAAAGGGTTCTCACCTTATATGCCCTTGCAAGCAGGTTACAGAAGCAAAAAGTAAGGTTTAACCCATATTTGGTTACATGCAATTATATAGGCTACTTCACCCCAGTGCTATGTGACCTTTTTCATGTTTAGATTCTTCTTAAGTTTTATTTCTCTGCTATGCCATTCCTTTCCCCCTGCTATATTATCAGAATATGGGCTTGCCTGCTTCTTTTCTGGTCTTCTACCCTGCTGTATTATTTCCCCCTTTGATGTTCAGACCCTCCTAGGGTCAAAAAGCATCATCTTGATGTAAGGGTTTGTATTTTCATAGTATCATTACATGTGCAGCTGTTTTTCTTTCTATAGTGGACTCTATAATAGTCCTGATAGACTGTAATACCAGGGGAACCAGGGTGGGTACTATAAAGCATGATCCTAGGACAAGCCAGGCTATTTTTGGCACATCTTTCACATAATACTTTACTTATGCTAGAGAGTTTGGGGACAAAAAATTGCTCAACCAGGGTAGTCTCAAGGAGTGTTTGCCCTGAATGAGCTCCTTCATGGAACTGCTTGACAAATGTAGCAGCCAGTGACTCAGATATGGCAATACAGCCATCAGCAAACTTTCAGTATACATACAGTAAGGAGTTTCCCTCCTCAGTCTTTAATTGAGCCTGTTCTTGTGGTGTACATAATGGGTCCCATTCAGCTAAGGAGCATGGGAGCAAAGCAGCCATCAGGACAGTTGAGGTTGTGAGGGCTGCTTGTTTAGCCTCCCTGTTAGCTTTCCAGTTTTCCCAAGCAATTTTTGCATCTCCCTTTTGGTGCCCTCAGCAATGTATAACTGCCATCCATTTAGGTAGGGGTCCATACAGTGTCTAGCAGTTTTAGGATTTCCTGCCCATACTTGATACTTTTTTTCTCCCTAATTAATGAGTTCCCTGTCTTTATATAAGGCCCTGTGGACATGAATGGTTGTGAAGGTACATTAAGAGTCAGTGTAGACATTTACCTGTACTTCTACAGTGAGCTGGAGTGCCCATGTGAGGGTGACAAGTTCAACCTTTTGTGCAGAAGTTCCAACCAGCAGCAGGTAGGCCTCAAGGACTGAGTCCAGAGTCACAACTGCATAGCTGGCAAAGTGCATGCCATCCTGGACAAAGCTGCTACCATCTGTGAAATATCCAATGTCTAGAAGGCTGATAGGCTTATTGGTTAGATATGGCTGGCTTGAGAAAACCTCAGCCATAACCTCTAAGCATTCATGCTCTGGGGGGTTATGAATCAACCAGCAATAGGGTGACTGGGTTTAGAGTCCTAGTAGCCATATGCATAGATTGTCACATAGCACACTCATATATTTGATAATCTGAGAGTTTGACAGCCAACAATTTCCCTTATACTCCATGAGTGTCAGGACAGAGTGGGGAACATGGACAGTGAGTTCTTGTCCTAGAATAAGCTTGTCTGATTCTGTCACCAGGACAGTGGTGGCTGTTAGGGCACTTGAGCCAGCTGGCTAGCCTCAGGAAATGGTAGCAAGTTGTTTTGATAAGTAAGTGATTGGATGGTGCCAGGAGCTTAGTAGCCAAGTCAGGACCCCAATAGCAATCCCCCTTTCACTCATGGACATACAACAAAAAGGTCTTCATGACATCCAGAAGGCCTAGAGCTGGGGCATTTTTGAGTGCCCTCTTGACTTCTTAAAGGCTTTCTCTTGTTCTTCCCCTCAATACTAAAGATTCCCATTCTCCCCACTTTGTGGCTTCATAGAAGGATTTGGCCAAGAGGAGTGAGGGATACATATTCAGCAGAAATCTCCAGTTCCCAAAAACTCTCTGGTTTGCCAGTGGGTCCTGGGGGCTGGGATTGGGCAGGCAGACTGTTTCCTCTCAGCACCAAGCCTATGTACCCTGGGACAGGTGATAACCAAGGTATTTGACAGTGTGTTGACAAAGTCCTAGAGACTTTGTATCTTGCCTCCCACAAAAGAGAAAAAAGGAGCTAAGTCCCTTCCATACAGTCCTCCAGAATTGGTCCAGAAAACAGGAGGTCATCTATGTACTAGAGCAGTATGTGTCCATGCTGGTCAGCTGAGAAAGGTTTGAGATTGGATGCCAAGGAACATCTGAGAATAGTGGGTAAGTTTTTGAAACCTTGTTCCAATTGAGTCCAGGCTAGTTGCCCCTTTTCCCCAGTATTGGGATTTTCCCATTGGAAGGCAAAAATGGGCTGGCAATTTGGGGTCAGGCAGATGCAAAAAATGCAACTTTAAGATCTGGGCTGATGAAAAACTTTCCCTCAGCTGGGACAAGACCTAAAAGCTTGCATGGATTTGGAACTATGAGGTGCAAAGTGACAGTTGCTGAATTTGCTGCCTGGAGGTCCTGAAGTGGCCTGAAATGCTAGGTCCCCAGGTTCTGGACAGTAGTAAGGGGGTGTTCCAGGATAACTGGCAAGGGCAGAGAATTCCATGTTTTAGGATTCTGTCAAAGTGTTTTTGAACTCAGACCTGGGCCTTGCAGAGAATGAAATACTGTTTTGGCTAATGGGAATGGCTCCTGGCTTTAGTTCCACCACTACTGGGGAGCATTTTGGGCCAGACATGGGGAATTAACTTCAGCCTATACACCCGGAATCTGGAAGGGAAACTCAGGAATCTCAGGCAGCCACCTCAGGGGCATAGAGCCACCAATTCTCTTCTTGTGCAACTGTGCAGATTAAAGTCTTTGCCTCAGGTTCTCTCAACTTTAAAGTGCTGTACCATCTGAATCAAAAGTTATCTGTACCCTCAGTTTGCATAATAAGTTCCTGCTCATTAGGCCACAGGGTAATCAGGGAGATAAAAGAACTCATGCTTTACTTCATGACTCTCAAGATTGCATCATCTAGACACTAAGAAGGAGCAATAGGCCTGGTTCCTGTAGCCCCAATAATAGTTATATGTTTTGTGGAAAGAGGGCCCATTGGTTGAGTCACAACCAAATGTTCTGCACCCATGTCCACCATGATATCAACGGGATGGTCCCCTATTTTCATTCGGACCATAGGCTCTTGGAGGCCCAGAAGAATGGAGCCTGGTCTGTCCTATTCCTCCTTGTAGCCTTCCACGCCCAGCAGCCTGACAATGTTTTCTTCCCAGGGACTGGCTCCCCTGCAGGTGGGATGATATTTTCTCTTGACAACCTGTCTCTTGCCTCTGATCTAGGGGGACTTTTGGTAGTTCCTGGTCCATCAGGGACATTCATTCTGCCAGTGTCCTTCCTGATGACAGTAGGCACATTGATTTTGCCATAGCTTCTCCCTAGGGCAGGGAAATCCTGCAAACATTTATTGCCATCCTTCAGGATTGCCTCTGTCTCTGCCTGGATTAGTTTGTAGGGCCCACCTGACTGTTCAGCAAGGGCTCTGAAAGGAGGTACACTTTTTTCATTTTCCTGTCAGCTTCCTGTTTAGCCTCCTGATGTCAATTGACGAAAACTTTGTGGCCACCTCTAGAAGCTGGCTGGCATTCATTCAAGTGAATCCCTCCAGTTTCTGCAATTTTCACTTTATGTCCCCCTGAGCCTGGCCAACAAAAGTAGCATTAATCATCTGCTGGTTTCCAGTGGCTTCCAGGTCAAATAGAGTGTACAAACAGAAGGCTTCACATAAACTCTCATGAAACTGTCTGGGACTCTCATCCAGCTCTTGGAATAACTCTGACATTTTGCTCATGTTCATGACTTGTATACCTCCCCAATTCATGCCCTCTAATATTGGCTCCTGATGCCATTCAAGTCCTGGTAATCTCAGCTGTTACTGGGTTCCCAGTGGGGATCTTCCTCAGAGAACTCAGCCTGGGCATATACCTGGGCATTTAGAGGGGTTCTTGTGGAGACTAGTTGAATGCCTACAATTGAATGGGGAATGTAGAGTGAGCACTGGCAGACTTGGAGTGGGTATGGGGTCCATAGGACTCAGGGAGGTCAAGGAGTTGAAGCCCCAGAGGCTTCTGAGCCAGATTTTATAGGTGTGCTTGTTCTTCAAGCTTCCTCATCTGATGTCAGGGACAAGGGTGCAGACCTGGGTGCTGGTGGCAGAGGTGGATAAAGTGGCACAAAGGGTAGTGGTATTTCTTTAGCCAGCATAGACTTCTTTGTTTTCTCTTTACACTTGGATATTGTGGCCACCCTAGCTATCATAATCCTACAGGCCTCTTCCAAACAGGGCCTTAACTATGTGGGCTTGCTGAGGACAGTACCCTGCCAGCAGTCAATATAGGGAAACTGATCTGGGTGCCCTGGCTCACCTACAATTACCCTAAAAGCTTCATTAACCACAGGTTTTTCTAGTGACCTTTCTGGTGGCCCTCCTACACCAAAAGCAGGCCAAACCACTTCACAAAGGGGCTGAAGCTTGTTAGGAGTTAACATAACTCTATTGTCTCCATTAAATCCCTTTTTAAAGTTTTTAACCATACACCCCAAGGGACTGTTTTTACTTGATTTCTACACATTTCCTCCCGTTGCCAGATGTCAAGACAGACATTGATGGGGTTATGGAGGGGAGGTAAAAGAGGGTCCTCTTCTCTGACACACAATGGAGAACAATAGGCACCTCTTATTGGTGACCTGAACGTGGACATCCAGCCAGGAACTGCACGTACACAGGGTCCTTACTTGCTTTTTCTGTCTCCGGCAGCTCCCCTTGCTGGGGATTTAGGCATCTGTTAGCTGTAGTGAGTCCATATAAACCCTGGATCTGAGGCCCTGATAGGGCTCACCCTAGACCACGTGAGCTTGCCAAGGACCTGTGGATTTGGACTCTGCACTCACTTTGTAGCCAAGCTACGACTCATTCACACACATTCACATTCAGGCATCCAACATTTCCACCCCACACCCACTGCCTAGGAATCACAGTTTTGTTTTCACTCAAGGTTACTTGAATGACCCTGGGAGATGATCAAGCTTCCCTTCTGCCACTTAGGGGCAGACCTAATATTTGAAGTTGAGTTCTTACCAGTCTGATGAGCGACACTCCCCTAGCTGGTTCCTATGCCTCACCAGGTCCCATTATGCATCCAAGGCCCTCTCCCTGACTCATCAGAAGAACAGGTCCCTCCTCTGGATCAACCCATCCACTTGTGCCTCACATGGTCACTTCTTCTGGTGGTCCAGAGGGACACACACCAGCAACAGGGAGGTGTAAAGCCACCATCTCTGAAATCCCAGACACAAGCCCCCAGAAATGTTGTGGGATTCTCAAACAGAGACATGGGACACTGAGGCAATTCAGGAGGAAGTAATGTTTTATTATGCTAGCACGGACTCAGTGGACTTGAGTCCAAAGGCTGAGCCCCAAAAACAAAGAGGTCTCACCTTATATACCCTTGCAAGCAGGTTATAGAAGCAAAAAGCAAGGTTTAAACCATGTATGGTTACATGCAATTCTACAGGCTACTTCACCCTAGTGCTATATGACCTTCTTAACATTTAGATTCTTTAAGTTCTATCTCTGTGCTATGCCATCCCTTCCTCCTGCTACATTATCAGAACACAAGCTTGCCTGCTTCTTTTCTGGTCCTCCTCCCCGCTACATACAATTAAGACCTCTAAATCCAAATATTATCCCATTGTGTTTATGTTCAGATCAGCAAAATATCACCTTATTTCTTTAAACAATAAATTATAAAGAAGATGTATATGTAGAATTAACTATAGTCAATATTTGAAGAAGAAGGAAGAGGAGTAAAAGAAGAAAGTGCTACCAAAGTCTGTTATATTGTGGGATTAAGAGAATGGATGTTCCTATATTTACATCAAGAGCAGATCACTGTGTTCTGATATAACACAGATCACTGTGTTACTTATCTTTTATAACTAAAAGATAAGTAATAAATTATAAATGAATAAAATGTTGAATTTCCACCTAGTTGTAAATGCCAATGAATCCTGTCATTATTTGCCCCTGTATTATTGTGTATACACAGCAGAGATGAACACTATTTCTGTCAATGAAGGATGGTGACTGAATAATGGCAATATGTGGGGTGAGGAGACATTAATTGTAAGAAAACTTACATTATAGGTACAAAGTCTGTCACTGCTAACTTTCCTGAAAAATTCCCATCATCAAGACAAACATAGAATTACCAGACAAAAATATACAAAAAGCGAAGCCTTGTTCTGTTAAAATAATTTCTGTATAAGTACAGAAACCCAAAATCTTAAAATAATTCAAAGTAGAACAGGCTCCTTTAATAATTGCTCTGATATATAGGATAATTTTCCTACATCATTGCTTTGCTGATTCAACTCATTAAAACAGACAAAACCACAGAACCTAGAAGTAAACAGCAAAGGGAACCTAAAGAAAAACAAGTGACTCAATGCTGAGAATTTCATAGCTGAAGTGGAAAAGGTGAGAAGTGGCTCAGCCTTCCAGTGGGTGACTACTTGGAATAGAGGTTCCCTGCATTGTTATGGAAAAGAGTAGTGAGAGAAGGACCTTTAAAGGACATCAAAAGATGTCCTTTGATGAACTGGATAAAAAAGGAAGATCCAGAAATTTGTTGTTTATAAGAAAACCACCATAAAGACAGAAACATACATTGACTTAGGGTGAAAGGATGGAAAAAGATTAAACTAACAGCCCCTGAAAACAGGCAGGATTAGATATGCTTCTATCAGATCAAGTAGACTTCAAACCTAAATTTTTCAGAAGAGACAAAGAAAGTTACTTCACAGTAAAAAGGACAAATAGATCAAGAGGAAATAACAATTGTTAACTTATATGTACCCATTATTGGTGTACCCAACTTTATTAAATATACACTACTGAACTTAAAAACATAGGTGATAGTGGGAGACTTCAGTACTTCTCTATCACCAACAGATAATCATGTAGACAAAAAGCAATGAAGAAACTTTACAGCTGAATGACACCATAGACCAAATGGGCCTAACAGAGGTCTACAAAGTATTCCATCCAGCAACAGGACAATATAATTTCTTCTCAACAGTTCATGGAATATTTCCCCAAAATAGATGATATTTTAGGTCACAAAGCAAGTGTTACAAAATATAAGAAAATTGAAATAATCCCCTGCATATTTTCTGACCACAATGGAATAAAATAGAACTCGACAACAAAACAAACAGTAGAAAATACTCAAATATCTGGACACTGAACAACACAATCCTTCATGATCAGTGGGGCCTTAATGAAATTGGGAGGAAATCAAAAAGTTTCTGGAACTTAATGAAAATGAAAGCAAAACCTATCAGAACCTGTGGGACACAGCAAAGCAGTGCTAAGGAGAAAGTGTACAGCCATTAATATTAAAACCACAGTAAAACCTCAAACATTATAATGCTGTTCCTAAGAGTCCTAGAAAAATAAGGACAAGCTAAGCCCAAAACTAGCAGAAGGAGAGAAATAATAAAAATAGAAACCAAAATCAATGAAATAGCACAACAACTGTATGATAATCAACCAAACAAAAAGCTGGTACTTTGAAAAGATAAATAAGATTGATAACCTCCTATCATATTTGATGAAAATCATTAGGGAAAATAACCAATGAATATAATTAGAAACAAGGAAGGGAAGAGCAGAACAAACACCAATGAAATCCAGGGAGTCATTAGGGGTTATTTTGAAAACCTATATTCAAATAAATTGAGAAATCTAGAAGAAGTGGACCAATTTCTAGACATATATTACCATTCAGAATTGAACCAAGAGGCTATAAATCACCTAAATAAATCTGTAACAACCAATAAAATTGAAGCAACAATAATTTCCCAAAAAGAGAAATGTCCAAGACCTGATGGATTCACTGCTGAATTCTAACAGACCTTTAGAGAGATACTAATACCAGTACTCCTCAAACTTTTTCATGAAATAAAAAAGAAAGGAACACTACCAATATCATTTTAGGATGCCAGTACTATACTTATCTCAAAACCAGAGAAGGACAAAATAAACAAACAAACAAACAAAAAAAGAATTACAGGCCAATCCCTTAAATAAACTTAGTTTAAAAATTCTCAAAAAATACTGGAAAACTGAATTCAACAACACACCAAAAAAAAATCATATACCATGATTATGTGGGTTTCATCCCAGGGATGCAGGGTGGTTAAACATATGTAAATCATTAAACATAATACAATATATTAACAGAAGTAAAGACAAAATCCACATGATGAACTCAATAGATGCAGAAAAATCCTTTGTCAAAATTCAACATCCTTTCATGATAAAATCTGATGAAACTAAAAAGAGAAGAAATGTTCCTCAATATAATAAAGGCTATATATGACAAACATATATCCAACATTATATTAAATGGAGAGCAACTGAAACCATTCCCACTAAAATCAGGAACAAGACAGGGATCCCCACTTTCCCCACTCCTATTCAACATAGTTTTGGAATTCCTAGACACAGCAATAAGACAAGAGCAATAAATAAAAGGGATTCAAATAAGGAAGGAAGAAGTCAAACTTTGCCTTTTTGAAGATGACATGATTCTTACCGAAAAGATCCAAAAAAGTCTACCAAAAACCAGTTCAAAATCATAAACTCTTTTGGCAAAGTAGCAGGATACAAAATCAATATACAAAAGTCAGTAGCATTCCTAGATACCAACAATGAACAGACTGAGAAAGAAATCAGGGAAACGATCCCATTTATAATAGTCTCAAAAATAATAAAAGTATATCAGAATAAAATAATGAAGGAAACCAACAACTCTTTCAATGAAAACTATAAACCACTGAAGAGAGAAATCAAAGACATCAGAAGACCTTCCATGCTCATGGATTGGTAGAATCAGCATTATGAAAATGGCCATACTACCAAAAGCAACCTACACATTCAATCCAACCCCTATCAAAATTCCAATGGTATTCTTCACAGAGATAGAAAAATAAATCCTAAAATACATCTGGAAATACAAAAAAGCTCAAATAGCCAAAGCAGTTCTGAGTGAAAAGTCCAATGCTGGAGGTATCACAATACCTGACTTCAAACTGTACTACAGAGGCACAACCATAAACACAGCATGATATTGGCACAAAAACAGATGAGACCAATGGATTAGAACAGAAGACCCAGACATAATCCCACACAGCTACTGCCAACTGATCCTAGGCAAGAGTCTCACACACGATGGAGAAAAGACAGCATCTTCAACAAATGTTGCTGGGAAACTGGATTAGAAGTAGAATACTGAAACTAGATCCCTATTTCTCATCCTGTACCAAGATCAACTTGAAGTGGATCAAAGATCTTAATATAAGGTCTGAAACTTTGAAACAACTACAGGAAGTAGGAAGAGATACCCTGGAACACATAAGCATATAGAATGACTTCCTAAGTAGAACTCAAAAAGCTCAGCATGTAAGAGGAAGAATGAACAAATGGGACTCTGTCAAACCCAAAAGCTTTTACACAGCAAAAGAAACAGTCACTAGACTCAAAAGACAGCACACAGAATAGGAGAAAACTTTTTCTAGATACTCATTGGATAAGGACCTAATATTCATAATCTACAGGGAACTTAAAAAAACTCAACTACAAATCGACATATCAATGAAGAAATGAATTAGACAATTAATTCTCAGAGAAAGATGTACAAATCATCAGTAAATACATCAAAAGTGCTCAACTTCCTTGTCTATAAAAGAGACCCAAATCAAAACTACACTAAGATTTCATCTCACTCCAGTTAAAATGGCTATATACAACAGCAATAACAACAAATGCTGGAGAAGATACCCTTAAACAGGAACCCTTATACATGGTTGGTTTGAATGTAAATTAGTACATCCATTATGGAAAGCAATATGGAGAATCTCAAATAGCTAAAGATAGAACTGCCATATGAACCAGTGATAAGATTCCTGGGCATCTACCCAAAAGAACTTAAGTCAGGATACAATAGGGATGCTTGTACACAGATGTTCATTATAGCACTGTTCACAATAGTCAAACTGTGGTAATAACCCAGATGCCCTAAAACTGAAGAATGGATCAAGAAAATGTGGCATATATATACAATGGAGTTTTAGCCATAGGAATAATAACAACATGTGGTTTGAAGGTAAATGGATGTAACTGGAGGACATCATGTTAAGTGAAGTAAGCCAGTCTCAGAAAGACAAAGACCACTTTTTCCCTTATACATGGAAGATAGATCCAAAAGATAAACATATACACAAAAACAAGCATGATCATATATAAACTCACACATAGAACATGTTTGTAATTGTGGAACTAAGCTATGGAACTGGAGGAAGGAGGGAAAGGAAAACATAAGGAGAGAGGATCAGTAATACTGTAAAAAGTAACATCTGTGAAGGTAGAGGATATGTGAATATGCATTGAAAGCTGTTGATAATGGGGGTGGGAGGTAAAAGGGTAAGCGAGAGCAATAGAAGGGGTTGGATGGACCAAAGTAAAGTATATTCACAGTGGGGATACATTAAGAAACCCCTTTGAATATAATAAGTAAAGAGACAGGACTGTAAAATAGGTACAGTGTGTATGTGGGGAGGTACTTGTGAAAGGCGTGAGGGTGAATGAAGGAGATGAAGGTGAGGGTATATGGTTGATGCGCTTCATATACTTACATGAAATAGACCAAAGAAACTTCTTGCAATTGCTTTAAATGGGGCAGAGAGAGGATCAAGGAGCAGAGATTGTAAGGGTGATCTAACAAATGAACATGAACCTACTTGGAATGTCACAATTAATCCCCTCTGCACAATGTAGGTATCTTAATAAAATGGTTTTTTTTAATATTAAAAATGTTAGCCAGTTTTCTAACCCTATTGTATGTGCTATCATTTTTCAGGCCCACACTCAGTGACTTTCAGTTCACGTCTGTGTTTTGTATGGAAAATAAGTCAAAAAATGGTGAGTTACTTTGAGCAGAAGCATTGGCATGAGCCCAAGTCCTCTGTAAATGTGGAATATGCACATTATGGCACGTGTAATTACACACATTGTGCTCCACCTTGATAAACGTTAACTCCAAAGCCAGAGGAGCTCAGGCCACCACAAGCAGGAGTGCTGTAAATCTCAGGGAACCAAATAACACCTATAGAATTGCCTACATTGGATATACCAGTCACAATGTGCTTTAAAGATTAGCCAACTCAGTGGCTGTGTTAAGCATTCAATAATTTCATAGGAGATATTTTATACTGTTAAAATTTGTAATTAAGTTGATTGTGCATATTGTAATATAGACAAAACTAAGATGAACATGGACATTTTAAAAAGTGAAAATACATAAGTATGTTTCAAAGTTGATCTTTGTCAATTCTGGATCAGGATTGAGGGTGGAGACATTGCTTCAATGGTTTTCTGGAAAAGGCAAGCTGGGAACTGTTTTCTCTGTACTATGGCAGTGGGGAGCATAACTTCTGTTCTTCCTTAAGTAGCTTGTGTTGAGACATACTTTATATGTAGAGAAATTCAGAAGTTGAAGGAATGCGGGTCAAGCTATTTTGACAAATTGAAGGGAAGAAAGTATTCTGATTTCTTCTTTGTATACTAAGCTATTTCTGTGCCACATCACCCCATTTTTGCATCTGTCTCATCCCTTATTAGTTTCTTCCAGGAAGCTCAGGGTATTCACCTCTGCAACTATTCAAGCCACCAAATTACTATCATTGCAATAAGTATCATCCTGCTGCTAAATGTAAACTGCCTTGTGTTTACATATTCATGTGGGTGTAGGTGTTGCGTAGGGACAGCCTGTCAGTTTCTCCCTCTGTATTTCTGTCTAGGATGGTAGTGATCTATGTCATATCTAAATCAAATTCCTTTACAACAGGAAAATATTTCCTGATTAGAAGCAAGATTTTTTTCCATCAGGCAAAGAATTCAATGCAATAAACAAAATTTGGGTATTCTAGTAATGCTTTGATAAGACCTAAAGTGCATATTTCATAGACATTGACTGGCTACTTAATGATGGAGGCTGCATTCTGAGAAATGCATCTTTGTGTGAACATAGGTTGCACTTACACAAGCTAAGACATCTACAATGTCTCTTGACCATGTGGTTTTACGGAACCACTATTATATATACAATCTGCTGTTAATCAAAATATCATTGTGCTTGATGGTATAAGTTTTCCTACAGATGAGGAAAACCTTGAAATTACCCTCATAGTGTAGCTTAATTATATTGGTTTTTTTTTTCCATTTAATCCCTTACCTTCCTGGGTGTCAGTGGCTGTCATCTATAATCCTAGCTACTCAGGAGGCAGCGACCAGGAGAATCACTGTTCAAAGCCAGCCCAGACAAATAGTTCACAAGACCTTATCTCGAAAAACCCTTCATAAAAATAGGGCTGGTGGAGTTGCTCAAGATGAAGGTCCTGAATTCAAGCCCCACTACTGAAAAAAAAATCCTTAGTTCTCCTTTAAGAAGAAATGCAGAGGGCTGGGATGTAGCTCGGTTGAACAGCGCTTGCCTAGCATGCGTGAGGCCCTGGGTTCGATCCCAGCACCAAAAAAGAAAAGACAAAAGAAAGAAGAAATGTGGAGGTTGGGGTGGAGGTAAATGTCTTGGTGAATAGAACCTAAAAATAGATTGGAGAGAATCTTAGTATAAATGTACAGCAGAAATTGTTATAGGAAAGAATGTAACTTAAAAAAAAGGTCCAGTAATGAATAAATGTGTATTGAAGATAACTGTTTATAAATTTCCAACTGCTGATCTTTTGTGTATGTTAGCAGCAATTTATAGAAGAGAGTATGTGTAAACGTTAACATACAGATATTTCTATTTTCACTGTCATCATTATTATAGTTCACATTTTCCCCATAACATCAGATATATTATATGGAAATTGGTAAAGCACATCCTCTGGTTGTATAGAGCAGATAAGCATAGGATGCTGAAGAAAATCCATATTAGAATTCAAAATGTACTCTCATCCTAAAATAAAGGAAATGAATGGCTTGAAAATAGACTGATTTAAGTGCTTTGAATGGAAATAAACTTATGTTAAGTTAGTGGAGCCTCTGGTTCCTGTGAGAACAGGCAAAAAATATTACAAAGTTTTATCTGAGAACAGGGCAAAAAGTATCACATATTGTATGGTTTCACCCATAAAAAAACTAATAATTTTATATGTACTTGATTGTGGGATGGTGATAAATAGTTCATGGAGCAGGGTGTTTTTTGACAAGGAGTGGACATGCGCTAAATTCCTGGGACACTGGATTGTTTCTTCCTTAGAATACTATACCAGTGTAGTAATGATAACACAGGTATATCCATATGTGAGGAAATCATTGAGCAATACATGTAATGTACATTACAGTATATATGGTATAGTACAATAAAACCTTTTAAAGAATAGAATAATAAATGGTACATTTTGCATAGGGAAAAATAAAGGAGGTATGGTATTCACATATTTACATTATTAAAGACATAAATCTGAAATTCAAAGCCTTAAACATTTAGAAGAAAATAAATGAAATGAATTTATGATCTTAAAGGAAGAAAGGTTTCATTGTAACTACAAAATGGCAAAAGATATTGGTAATATATATTTTAACCAATGAATGCAGAAAAACTGAAAATGCATAAAAGGCATAAGAAAAGAAACATAATGAGTATAAAAGTTACTAAAATGCATGCATAGTCATTTTTCAACAAAAGAAATGATATTATCATATAAACGTGAAAGTAACCTTAATTCTTTCTATACAGACTCATTTCATTACCTGGAGAGATGGAGATATCAAGTTATGTATAGATACACATGTGTGTGTGGGTTTATGCTATAAAGAAAAATGCCGTGGGGAAAATTTATTATGTATTGATTTAGTAAAATGACTTGACTTTACAGGGAAGGATTTTTTAATTTAAATTGATTTTTTAAAAAGAGAAAGCAGAGATTTCTGATATCATACACAATAGCAGGTAATTAGAGTTTTAAGACAGACTATTGTTCCAACTGGAAGAAACCTATCATCAGATGGAAAAAGTTTAGCTCATTAGCATGTTCTTCATGTACTGGATTTTCCTGGACTAATAAAAGACTGGGAGAGAGAACCTGGTAGACACATGGCTCCCCATGCAATTATAATGCCTGAGACCTGAAAGGACTTTCTGGGGAGCCCTAGATGGGACTGTTAGTTAAAGTTATATAGAAAAACAATACTCAGGAAGATGAGCCAGCTGCAGCAGAGGTGAAGCAAGCACAGAGACAGCAATGACTCCCTGCCTCCCGGAAAACACATAACTTGTGACATCTTGTTCAAGTCATTGCTGGTAAGATGACTTTTGGAATGACAGGATGATGGCAAGGGGGAACTTCTGGAACAACATGTGGTAAAGTCATAACCAGCCTGAGTAGGCCCTGCATGTCTTATTTTAAATTAGAAGTCAAATAAGATTGCATTTGATAGGATTTCCTATGCAGCCCAGGCTGCTCTCAAACTCTTAATTCTCCTGCCTCAGCTTCATGAGTGCTAAGATAACAGGCAAGCATCATTCCTGGCTTGCCTTTGACAGTTTTTTAGTGTTGGCATCCTTGATCCAGTAGGACATTTCCTGTGAAATTTTGGAAAAACACTGAGATATATAAATGCATTTTGAAGAAAGGGAAGCACCCATTTAAGATTGGCTATATATTCTGTGGATGGCAATTGAATATCTACATTTTTCACTAGTATTATTGGAATGATTAATACAATCATGAAAAAAGAATTATTTTGTTACAGTAGTAAGAAGGAAACTGCATTCTTAGAAATTCTCAAATTCTTAGAGGCATTCCAAGGAGTTGGCCTTCCTAAAGTGAGTGTGACCTTTCCATCCTTCATTACTCACTTGGATCAATGTTTTTCTCTCTTTTAATTAATCTACTGAGGTTCAAGGTTGCACATTTGTTAGAAAAGTGATATCCTTGGACTCTTCAGAGAATATAACACTAGCATTCATTATTTCATCCTCAGACATGCACATATTCATCCCCTCATACAAATTAATAATTTTGTTTTTATGGATCACATTGTATACATTAAGAAAAGTGATGGGAACCAGACATACAGGAGAAATATCATACATTATATACTTAAATGTCATGCTATCACTTCATACAGATTTATATTATCATTGTGTGTCTAGGGAAGACATACACTAAATGAGTTTTTTATTTATTAGAGTTTTTAATGACTGTGATTAAATACCACTTTCACTATATGGAAATATGATAAATACAAAACCATCACCTTCAAAAATTGCATTAACTTAAAGAAGCATCACCATAATGAATTGGTTTCTCAGATATGAAGAAATTGGGGAAGTTATTGAGGAAGAAACATGTCTAAAGAACCTTCAAAATAATGTGACATTTCTAACCTCTAAAAAGAAAATATATGGAGATAATTCAATAACTGAAATTAAATTAAGATTTGAATATTCAGTGTGAAGGTAGAGTCAGTGGGGGATGCAATACATATGTAAAATCAGTACATTGACACACACTGGAAACACATTTTGTGGTAAGAAAACAAAACCAAAAAAAGCTGATGTAATTGCTGTGTAACTCTTTGCTGTAAAACTGCAGGTAGCCAGGGAAGCAGAGAAGAATATACTATACAGATTCAGTCTTAAAACCATAAAAGCATGTCTGTGTTATAAAAGATTAGTTCATTTATCTCCTATGCTGTAAGCTATATATTTTTCATTGTTTCATGTCAATCTGATAGACTGGGAAAATATGGATAGCAAAATCATATGTTTCTGATCATGAATATAAACTTGATATCTTGTTGTAGAAAAAGTTCAGTGCTTATTGCTAATATTGCTGAAGAGTAAGAATAGTAAACAACCAGTTAAATTCAGATAGACCTATATGTTTAACAGATTTAATTATCCTTCATTTTAGAAAGTGAAAATGAGACTAAGTACATAATATGTATGGGTTCAGGGGATCTTTGCTTATACCATTTGACATGTATGCAGTGAAAATATGTACAGATGACTCACCGAAGATTCTGAGCCTTATATACAGTCCTCACTGCTTTGGCATGAATACTTATAATATTCCAGGCAGATGGTACCTTTGGGTTCTGAAAGAAGAATGGCAGAAATGTATACATAATTTGGAAAACTTGACAATGAGGAGACTTAACAAAAGCAAGACAAAGAAAATAAATAATAAACTACTATGAATAATGTCAGTCAAGTGCTAAAGAAAATAAATGTCTTTGGGAAAACAAAGTGACATATGGATAAACTTTCTGAGAAGCATGCTAATTGTACATTGCAAACCCGAGATGTATTTTAGCTGTCCTTGGTATGTATCTGCTGTTTGAGTATTATGAACCAAACATTATTGAGCCATTTGGATGAACTGATACCCTTGTCATCATGTGGAATTCACATTAAATGACATACTGTGAATAAATATATTGTCTTTATGTGTCAGTTGGATCATATGAGTGTTAGAAACCAGGAAGAGTCTCAGTGCACAAGATTTATTTTGGATGTCTGGAATGAATAAAAGGAGTATAAGGAAGCACAGGCATGTGTCTAAAGCCCAGAAAATCAGGTCTTCCACAGCAGTGGCCTCCCTCTGAGTGACAAAAGGACTCTACAGTACAGCCATAGGTGCCACTACTAGAAGTCACTGTGTGGCAGGTTGGTTCCATAAGGAAGGAGACCCTGTGGTGACCAGACGCCCCATGATCCATATACAGATATGCCTGGACTCCTTTCTCTCCTATGGTATGAGCTGTACACATGTCAAAGTTTCACACCAACCAGATTGAATGGAAAAATTGTTGTCTGTCATCTAGTGCATATATCTGAGAGTTTAATGGGAAAACAGTCTAATACTTATTTTCAGTATGGAACATACTAAGAGCTCTTTCACAGAAAATATGGAAGATAAGGTAACAGGAAGGAAATGGTATAGAGCAGGAAGGCTGAGTATGAGATGGTAGAAATACCATCTATTGGTGTTAGGCAGTGACAAGTGGCAAAACACATTGTAAATTAGTTTAAGCAAAAAGGAGACTGCACTGGTTCATGTGTAGATTGAGTACCACAGATGGACACACAGATGCAGATCCTTTTCAGCCTGTTAACTCCATTTTTGAGTGGGGTTACTCCCCTGGCCCTTCTCTAAATCTCCAAAACTGAGGCAAAGGCCTTGCCCCCCAAATGAGTTGCATGCTCGTTTCTACACAGAGTATTGTGAGAATTGCTTTGCAGTGGTCTAACCACCCCATTGTAAATCATGAGCCTCTTTCCTGGAATGGGAGAAAAATGAAATTCCTACAAAATTAGAGAACTGGGAATGATGACTGTACCATGAAGTAAGGGTGAATACTGTACAGAGACGTTTTCATGGCAAAAAAAATAAACAGAAACTTTAAACAACAAGGTCTGAATCATGGAGGAACCACCATGCAGGATGAGAGAGAGAGAGAGAGAGAGAGAGAGAGAGAGAGAGAGAGAGAGAGTCTGTGTGTGTGTGTGTGTATGTATGTATGTGATGAAATGATGAAATAGATATCTAGCATTAAGGCAATCTCGGTTCTCTTCAAAAGATTGTACAACAGAGACCAAGTCCTGACTTTAGCTGACTCACTACTGAATGACCAGTGATGGAAACAGTGTCCAGTACCCACTATACAGTGAGTAACCATTTGTTCATAGTTGCTTCCATGGAGTAAATAAGTATAAATATTACCAGAAGCTGATTTTCCACATCACTAATCTATGCACATATATGGTCCTATCATATACAACTGAACATAGAAGAAAACTCCCTCTGATTTTCTTCTCTTTCCAAAAGAATAAGTAGAAAAAACATCACTCAAAACCAAATTCAAAAATTTATAACATTGATAAGTAGAAAGAGTAAATCAAAGTGTATGTAGGAGAGAGCAATAATGTATACTGTGCCAAATATTATACGAATATTGTTAAGAACTAGGATTTTAATTTTTCTGTACATTTTAGAATTTATGTGTATTGCCAATACTTTCTAAGAGAATTTCTCCATATTTTAAAATTATTATGACAGAATGATGACTGTAAATTAAATAGCAAAACAAAAAGGATTCTCATACCCAAACCAGAGTAATTAGAGTTGGTTAATCCAATTTTAAGGAGAAACTTTTTATTTAATAAAAATATATTATGCAAATGAATAAATTATAAGAAAACCATTTTTTTCTCCATCTTTCAAAAGAGCAACTTATGAAACAGGTGAGAAGATATTCTCAGCTTTATCTCTGAGAGTGTTTGCATTAGTCAGTAGAGACCAGGCTACGCTGAAGCAAAAGAAAACCCTGCATTGCAGTTAGTGAAAATGACAGAGGTTCTCATTCAGGTCCTGATCTGTTTGTGGGTGAGGGCCAGTCTTTTTCCAACAGTGACAGAAGTCCAGGCTAGTTACCTTCTGCAGCTATATCATCTTGTAGCTCATGGTTCTAGCTTTGCCAATCTGAAATAGTGCACACAGAATTATTACCCACAGTGGCCTAATTCCAAAAGCATCACAGGGCCCTCTGTTCACCTCAATTGCCTATGTCCTGAGTCTGAATATAAAACAATATATGAAAAGTAAAGAAATTGGGAGTATTTTCCCTGCAGCATTCATCAATCTAGAAAGCTTTGTGCTTAGTTTTCCATTTTGCCTGACATGTACAATTAGGAAAGAACTATTTTAATGATCTAATCTTTGATTTTTCTGGTGTATATATTCATCAGAGTGACGTTTTATTCAGTATCATCATTTATTTTTTTTCCCCGAGAGAACATTTGAAAAACTTTTTTAGTCACATGTGTATATTTGTGTGTACATAAGATATATTCCATACTTATGTATATGTATCTTTATATATACCGTTATATATAAGATAAAACATAAGTAAAACTTTGGCTTGTTTATTTAACTAATTCTAAAATGTGAAGATTTTTGTAGTTGTGAAATTCCAATTTAAAATTGCATCTGTACAACTTATTAAGTGTTGGCCTTAAACAGAATGAATAAGAGTAAGAGGATTTGAGAATTTATTTTGTTTTTATTTTAATTTAAATCTTAATTTTAATATTGTATTGATAACTTATCACAATCAGTATATATGTTGAAAAATACTTATGAGTTTATATTTTATATTTAAATGCCAAAACAAAATCCATTTACTCCCTAATGAAATACTTACTTAAAGTAATTTTTATAGTTCGTAAAGTCATTCTTATCATTTGATCACAATTAGTAATCTGGTTCAAATTGTGTTTGTTTCAAAATCACTTCCAACAAAAAAAAATTGTATTCATCTAATATTTATAAGTTATGCTTCTTTATAGTTTTTATTAAAATAAACAAAATAGTAAATTGACATTGCTAATATTCAAAAGAGTTTGCCAATCAAAATGCATGTTAAGTATGTCAATATTTAAAAAAATATCTTTGTAGTGTGTGTCATGCATTCAGGATTTCAACAATATCGAATTTTAAATTTCAAAATGTGTCAATATCAAATGTGAGATTTACATTGTCATGATCTTTTCTTCTTCAGATTTTTCATTGCTCAAATTATTTTAGCCCCCAAAATGTAAGAAAACATACTTAAAATCATAAATCTCTACTGAGTGCTGCTTAGGAGATTTTAGTGTTGTGAAGCAATCATTCTTTACCACTTGAGTACCAATTTCTTCCAGTGTATGAAATTCAGGAAGAATTAAAACGTTCCTTTGATACACCCAGGTGTTCATTTTCTCCCCCTGTGATTACCTGTATAGGAAAGGAACAAGTCACACAGTTGGCAATGTCAGAATCACTTAAATGTTCTGTGTTTTTTCAGATAATTACAAAATAACAAGAAACTGCAAACAACAGGCAA
Organism: Castor canadensis; assembly: GCF_047511655.1. Classification (NCBI taxonomy): domain Eukaryota; kingdom Metazoa; phylum Chordata; class Mammalia; order Rodentia; family Castoridae; genus Castor; species Castor canadensis. The sequence continues at coordinate 110,186,321 of NC_133388.1, forward strand.
TTAATTATTGCCTGATAATTATTTTTATCTGATTACTATGAATGATGTCTACTCTAAGAGAGAAAAGCATTTTCAGGAGTAAGAATAGTCCCTATTTATCCTTTTGATTTAATTACTTATTTATCTATCAGGATATCTTTTATGCCAAGAGGGACTGTGGAGACCATGAATTCGTAAAATGCTTAGGTGTAGCATGTGCATGTTCCTGAAGGATCCTCCTGTGCAATGCCTTGTTTCTTTCAAGACTCTGTGTATTAGAATACAAGATGCTAATCTTTTCAAAGAACCAACTTTTTGTTTCATTGATTCTTTGAATAGCTTTTCGGTCTTAATCTCATTGATCTTGACCCTGATTTTTACTATTCTCCTTCATCTGCTAGTTTTGGGTTTGTTTTGTTCTTGTTTTTCTAAGAGCTTAAAGTGTATTACTAGTCTGTTTATTTAAGAAGTCTTTTTTTTTTAAATGTAGGCACTTACACTTTCCCATCAGCATGGCCTTTATTGTGTCCCACAGTTTGTGGTAGGTTATATTTTTATTTTCATTTGATTCTAAGAACTTTTCTATTTCTTCCTTTATTTCTTTGGTCATCCATTAGTCATTCAGTTATGTGTTGTTCAGTCTCCATGTGTTCAACTATTTCCTGTAGTTTCTTTTGCTTTTGAGGCCTAGATTTATGCCATTGTGATCTGATATGATAAAGGGGATTATTTCAGTTTGACACTTGCTGTGTGTCCTAACATATGATATATTTTGGAGAATATTCCATGAGCTGGAGAAAAGAATGTATATTCCATGGTTATTAGGTGAAATACTCTATAGTTATCTACCATGTCCATTTGCTCTAACATTTGTATTAGTTCTGAAGTTTCTTTATTGATCTTTTGCCTGCATGACCTATCTATTAGTGACAGTAGGGTATTTAGGTCTCCCACTATCACTGTGTTAGGGCCTGTCTGTGTTCTTCCTAATGTTTTTCTAATGTCCACTAATGTTTTTCTAGTATAGTTGATATTTCCTCTTGATGTTCCCTTAACTAATACGAAGTGACCTTAATTTCCTCTTCTGACTGATTTTAATCTGAAGTCTACTTTGTCAGATATAAGTGTAGCTACTCCTGCTTTTCTATGGGATCAATTTGCTTGAAAAACCTTTTTCTACCCATTGACTCTAAGCCAGTGTTTTGTTTTGGTTTGTTTTTTTCACTGAGATGAATGTCTCTTGTAAGTAGCATTTGGTTGTATCTTTTTTTTTAAACCTAGTTTGCTATTCTATGTATTTTTATTGGGGCATTGAGGCCATTGACATCCAGTGTTAGTATTGAGAGGTGTGTGGTGTTTCCAGCCATTTTTATTCCAATGTTATTTACTGTTTAACTATTGTTTACTGGCCTACTTGGTCAAAAGGTTTATTCTTCCTTGTATCATCCTGTCTCACTCCAATTTCTTGTTCTGTGTCTAAGAATCCTTTCAGTATTTTTTGCAGTGCTGGCTTGGTAGTCGTAAATTCCTTTATTGTTTGTTTGTTTCAAAAGGTTTTAATTTTTCCTTCAATTAAGAAGGATAGTTTTGCTGGATACATTAGTCTAGGTTGACAGTTGTTTTACTTCAGTACCTGATATATGTCTTTCTATGACCTTCTTACGTTTAGAATTTGTGTTGAGAAATCTGCTGTTATCTTAATGGGTTTGCCTTTATACATGACTTGTATTTTTCTCTTTTGCAGATTTTAGTATTATTTCTTTGTTCTGTATGTTCAGTGTTATTATGATAATCTGGCAGTGATTCTTTTTTGTTTATAATGGTTTAATGTTCTTTAAGCGTCCTACATCTGGATGACCCTCTCTGAAGGTTGGGAATGTTTGCAGCTATTATTTTATTGAATAGGTTATGTATACTTTCTCTTCTCCTTCTCTACTAATAATTCATAGGTTTGGTCTTTTCATGGTGTGTTCCATTCATATTAAGATTTTTTCATGTTCTCTTACTATTTGAGCTAATTCCTCTACTTTGTCTTATGCTCCACTCTGTTTGCAAACCTTTCATTGATATTTTTATTTGGGATATTGAGTGGTTCATTTTAGATTGATTCTTTTTTCAGGATTTCTATATCTTTACTGATTTCCTCTTTCATTCCCTACTTGGTGTACTTAATTTCCCTTATCCATTTGCTTGATTTCTCTTTGAGTACTTTTAGTTGTTTATTCATCTCCTCTTTGAGATCAAACATTAGTTTTTGTGCCTCTTCTTTGAGCTCAGTAATCATTTTACTACTATTTTTTGGAATTTAATATTTGATATTTCTTCCTCTTTGTTATTGTGTAGATCTTTAGAGGTAGAGTTGGCTTTTGAGGGGGAACTGTTGCCTTGCTGCTTCATGTTTCTGCATTGAAATTTACACACCTGTGTTTGTTTTGGGTTTCAGGATCCAATCCCTTGTGCCCCTGTGTTTGGGGGTTTATGAAGGATTGTACAGTGGTGGTTAAGTTCTGGTGTGTTTTCTTATCTCAAGATGGGGGGTAGTAGATAGTGGCTCAATATCAATACCTTCAGCTTCTAATTCTCAAGATGTTGAATTCTATCCCTGTTCCACATAGGGAAAGAAGGCTTAGCTACTAAAGCTGCCACAGTTACTGAGCTGCAGTCTTTAAGTTACAGAAATCCCTGATGAATATCAGTTTCTGCTACTGTTCCAGTATGCTTGCTTTTCAATTGGAGCAAAGATGAATCTTTATGATCCTGCAAGAGTAAAGGTTGTAAGAGTTGTAATGGGACAGAGGGAAAGGTCTAGTGTGTATTATGAGGTGTAAATTTTATATGGTAGGAGGGGTGGTGGCTGAGCTAATATAAGGGATTAATTAAGGGGCAGCTTAGGATGGGTAGAAGAGATTGGGTAGGTAATGAAATAGGGGAGGACAGAGGGGAGAATAATGGAGAAAATTGAAAAGACAGACAAACAAACAAATATAAAGTCCACAGAACAGCAAAAAGAGAAAAAAGAAAATCTGAGAATTCATTTATCTATTGGAGCTATTGGTAGTGCAGGAGGATTGTGGGATGGTGGACGAAGCAAAAGGAGATTGATAGCCAGGAAGTTGCTCTGGGGGTTGACAAATAGAAAGTATAAATTGGGGAGGATGGTAGAAAGGAGAGAAGAGATGGTTTAGAGTTGCAAACTTAAAGGTGGATTATGGGGATTTGTAACTGACTGCAGTGAGAGAAGAGGGAGGGAGGTACATCAAAAGAGGGAATTGGGGAGGAAGAAGACAAAACCGCTGTTGGAATGTGCAGAAAAAACATCTGCAAGTAAGAGTGAGAGATGTACACCTTAGTTTCAGCAGCAGTGGGCACAGATTTTATGTAAAACTTGTGAATTGTCTAATGACGCTGCTCTTCTCCCACCGGCTATGTGTCTGAGTCCTTCTGTCCACTAGATGGCAGGCTGCGTCGGGGTTGGTGGGCTGGTGGCTGGTGCTATAGAGAGAGGGATGTTTACAGATCTAACTCTTTAGAGTTTGCACTAACAAGCTGCCAGCCTCTCCCCATTCACATTTTCAATGTTCCCTTCTCTCAAGGTCCCCAGAACTGACAGCCTGTAGCTATGTACCAACCACAGGGGTTTTGTCCAGATGTCCTACCATGTCTGGTGGGGTTGGAGTTGTAGGTCTCTGTTGGTAGTGCTGCCACACTGTAATCCATTCCCAGTGTGACTTCTTGAGCTGTTGCTAGATCCCAATAACTTTTCCTTGTTGGGCTTCTCACAGGCCTTTCACTGGTGGTCACAGGAGCTCAAGTGAGGCTCTGTAGGCAGTGGTGGAAGTTGCTGGGGAGGTAGGCGGATGCATGCACTCCAGAAAAGTTTAATGACAACTCCATAGAGATATTTTGTTCTGGTTTGGAGTGCTCTGTGGCTCCACTTCTGCTCACTAGGTCCCCACAGCTCTCCTCAGCAGATTGCCTGCTGAGTGACTCATTGTTTGGCTGCTAACCATCCCCATGAGATTCTTTTGCTGAAGGTCTCCACTGGGAGAGCTGGGACTTGGCCCAAGTGCCTGGCTCCTGAAGTTGTCTTCACTACCCGTGGGGCAAGAAGTACAAACCTGCAAATGTCTGTCCTTGAATTCAATTGCTTCACTAGTTTTAGGTTCAGGCAGAGTTCTGCTTCTAACTACCTGTAGGGCCTGAAACACGTCTTTCCAGGGCTCTCACTATCCACCTTCCTTCAGGTTTGTAGAAGGTCTATCCTGAGTTTAGATCTGTCAGTAAACCTGCATCTTGGATCTCCCATGCCAACCTTAATCATTCAGTTCTTGATATCAACACAAAGTAGCAGTTTAACACAAATCTGTTTATTATGTCTGAATGCAGTGTGTGCTGGGGCCCGTCAGAGGCTTAGGAAGCTGATGTTCAAATGTTCAGGAGTTTTATATACAGCCATTTATAAATGTACTAAATGTTTAGTGAGTGGAAATGTGGTACGGTGGTGTAGCAGGGAGGAAGACCAAAAGAAACAGACTAGGCCTGAGTCCTGAGAAAGTAGCAGGGAGGTAAGGATGGCATAGCAGAAAGATAAAACCTGAGAAATCTGAACATGAGGAAGGTCAGGTAGCAACAGGGAAGGGAGAGTCACATAGCACTAGGGTAAAGTAGCCAATAAAATTAAATATAACCATATATGGATTAGACCTTGCTTTTTGCTTCTGTCACCTGCTTGGGAGGGTTTGTAAGGTGAGACCCCTTTGTTCTCCGGGCTTAGCCTTTGGACATGAGTCCGCTGTGTCTGTACTGGCACAATAAAATGTTGCTTCCTGCTAATTGCCTCAAGAGTCCTGTATCTCAGCTAGCAAACTCCCGCAACAGTGGGAACATTACAATGGAAATACAGAAATATTTCACATTAATATTTTTCTTGGAAAACTAGTATATCAGATCACTGCTTTAACATAGTTTAATACATTATTCAGCTGAATGATTACAATGCCGTCATTAAGTCATAATACAACAAGCATCCTTTACTTTTTTTCCTTAATAATTTGGATCATTTTCAGTTCTCATTAGCAGTATTTTAATAAAGATAAAAATATGAAAATAAATTATTATTAATGTCAAAATAACAAGACCTCATTTTTTGTTGTTTGTCTCAGTGAAGGTTTGGCTAAGGGAATAATTAAAACAGATAATTGAGAACTTTATCTTCTGCATATTTGTGGGAAAGCTCTAAGATTATGAAACCTGGAAAGTGCTGTATAAGAAAACAAATGAGATTACAAAAGTGAATTGAAGCATACACATTCACTTAGAATTGATATGAAGTCATAACAAATTACAAAATTATAAAGCTAACAAATGACACATGCATCAAAATGCCCAGAGAGATAGCAATATTACTCTGCCATTAATTGCCTGACATATTCTCTATATTTCCATAATTTTTGGAAACATACATTTTTGTTGTTCTGTCCTATGACCTGATTTTGAAATAGGATAGAGAGATAATTCAATTTTTGTTCCAATATTGATTGTATCTCTTAAGAACAACTATTCTGTCTGATGAGGTAGCTACTAACCATACTGCCTCTGAGCACACCAAGATGTCCTGTAAGAGTGGGATCCACTTTCACTCTCAGGAACATTTTTGGCCATCATTGTGTATCTATTATTTGGCTTTTATTTTCTTTAGGTCCACATAATATTTTTATGATCCCAATATATCTTATCTAATAACAAAATTAAATAATAGAAAGATAGAAAATAGATGTGTAATTCCTCAAGAAACCTCAAATCAGTTTTCAGAATAGTTGCACTGTTTCACATCCCACCAGCAGTGTGTGAGAAATCCAGTTTCTACACATTCTTGTCAGTTTTACATGTCAATCCATTGAGTTAACTTTTCTTCCTCTCACTGTATTTTCCAGGTGTATAATTTATTGGCTTCTCTTTATGTCTTCTCTATTTTAAGATGAAATGTTCTATTTCTTTGCTGAGACTTGTTTTGTCATTTTTTTCAAGCATACTTGTAATTACTCACTGAAACATGCATTTATTGACTTCTCTAAAATCTTCATCAGATAATTCTTGCAATTCTGTCATCTTAGTGTTGGCATTTGTTATTCACAATCTCTCATCCTTAGCATGAAGAGTGGTTATCAATTGAAATGCGGATATTTTTAGAATTATTTTTGAGACTGGATCTTATTGAAATCTTGTGTGTCAGCAAGTCTTTTTTGACACTGCTCCAGAGAAGACGGGGAAAGAGCTTCAGCTCATTACTACCAGGTGTGTGGAAGTCCTTGCCTTCTGTTTGGCTTCTGTCTAGGATATAGGAACATTCTCAGTGTTGGAGTTTGGTGGTACAGGTCTTACTGAGATAACACCCTGAGAAAAGAGAGGGTTCTCTTTGCCACTAAGTGGAGTAGAAAACTAAATTCCTACATGGTCTCCCCTGACATGGGGAAAGTGGTTTGTAACCACCAAAGAAATGAGAGTCCTTCCTCACATTCAGCCTTCTCTGAAAATTCACAGGTGAAATGTAATTTCTTGCCTAGTTGTCGCTGGTGCTATGGTGGTGGACTATGGCTTTTTTGCTTGGCAAGTCTGATATTGCCTGAGATGTTTGTAGGGTATCTCTTTCCTGATTCTTAGACTAGAGAGAACAAACTTTCATGGATTTTCTTTTCTCTATTTCTATTGTTTCAGCTTTTCTCTGTACCCAATTTGCAACAGAAATCTAAAAGACAATCCAAGGCACGCACTGCCATGCCAATTTTCACCTATGTCCTCTACTTTCAAAGTCTATGTATGCTTGTTTCATACAGAATATACAGAATTTTTGGAAGAATTAGCAGAAGGAACAGGATGAATATTTGTACCCTACCTTCCAAAGAGGTAATTTATGAAAAGTAATATATTTAATAAGTTGACAATTTGAATGAGATTTTTAGCAATATTATTTCAGAACTAATTTATATTTGTAATAGATTACTAACTTTGTAATTTATATTTGTAATAGATTACTAACTTAATAAATTTTACTAATTTATTAAGATTACAATCTTAATAAATATTGTTTATGACACTTTCAAAACTTACTCATAAAATTCCCTTTAGAGGCTCCATTGTTCTCAGAAATGTTCTTTTTTATTTTTTAAAGTTTTTCAGAACCCAAGCAATTCTTACAGACATGATAATAATTGGCCAAGTTTCATAAAATAATCTTATGTGCAGAACTTGAGGTTTATGTACATTTTCTCCAAGACTTTTGAGGTTTCATAATTATAAGACTGATTTCTTAGGCCTGTTTTAAATATTTAAAATTCAAATGTTTAAAATTACTGCCTCAGATCGATTCAATTACTTATAAGTTCTTATAACATTAATTTGAAAATAGAGAATTGTGCTATGGTTTAAAGAAAATCAATGTTAAGCTGCTTCAAATTTTATAACTATTCTATAACTATAAACACAAATTAATACACTAGTGAAGAATGGGAAAAGTTAGCCAGGTAATTTGATTTTTAATTATTGCAAAAGTAATATCTATGAGGAAAATATATTTTCCCACCACTCCTACTTACACACACACACACACACACACACACACACACACACACACTCAACTGAGCATCTAGGAATTCACATTGTGCTTTTGTCTTCGAGTGACTCAGCTGTGTAGCCTCCATTTTTCATCTCAAGACAGCAGAGTAGTAGAGTTTATTATCAGAACTTGCTGCCAACAACCAGTTTCCAATAATAGTTTAGTGGCCTCAGCAAAGCACATTCCACCACTAACATACTGAATACTTACCCTATCCATGGTTTATTGTATTAATACACCCACTAGAATATAAGCTCCCTATTAGCCAGGGTTATTCATCTGTTTTCCTAAAGTCTGCTAAGCAATTAACACAGTGTATCACCCACACTAGGTGCTCAGTGCACATTTGTGAAACAGATTGAGAAGTTGCACAAGTAAATGGGACGAGTCAATGTCCCCTCTTTGCTGCATTGTACTATTTCTGTAAATTTTTTATGTTTTTCATGATGATACTTTTTTCATGAAGAGTACTGGCAAAATAATTTGAAGGATGCCCTGCAATTTGAATTTTTGTGATGTTTTCACATGATTAGCTGGGGGTTATCAAATTTTGAAGCAGACACAAAGGTGTGAAGCATCCTTCTCATTGTGTCTTTTCAGGCGGACATGTTATGTTGGTGATGATAAACTTTGTCATTTGTTTGAAGTGGTCTCCTCAAGGCATTTTCCCTTCCCCAGACTTAGAATCAGCTATTTACCAAAATATTCTCTTTGGTAGAATTAGAGAACAGTATCATAAACCAGTGCCTGAGCTGCTGGGTTTCTTCCTGTCACTATGGTGTCACTTCTTCTAGGCCTACTTAATGGCAGTTATCAATATGGGAATATATTTACCCACATAGTTTTGAACCTTCCTTTTTAAACATTAAGTAAACATGCACACATACTGATTTTTTACTATAATCTAGTTCCATAAGATCCCTTCTGGCTTTTCCTTTTAACTTCTTTTGTAAGTTTCAAAAGCTTTCTCATGCAAGTTTTGGGTCAATATTTTAAAAAATAATCAAATAATTAACTCAATCCTTAGAATATTTGTTACAATAATATAATATTTTCAACAGATGTAAACAAATAACATTCAAGAAAATGAAATAAGTCTTACATTAGAGAAAAACTCTGTTGATAAGTAAAGGAGCATAGGAGAAGGTCCTAAAAATATTTTAAAATAAAAACAAAACTAATAACTAAATTTAGAGAGGTCACAGAATGCAAAGTCAATTTACAAAATAAATTGCATTTCTTTGGCTTTACTGGGGTTTGAACTCAGGTCTTGTACTTGCTAGGCAAACCTTTACACTTGAGCTATGTCCCCAGGACAAAATTGCATCTTTATACCAGCAACACACAGTTGGAAGATAAAAAAACCTAACAAAAATCAGTATCATTTATAATGAGAAGAAATATTCATAATTTTGGCATATATTTAAGAAAATGCATGCTAGAGTAGTGCACAAAAAATTCCAAGCTGTTGCTTATTTAAGGAATGTATGGATAAACAAGGATGTGTGCTTTTTCCTTGATTAGAAAGAATGAATACTGAAATATAGATGGTCCTCATATTGATGTATAATACTAAGAAATTTCAATGGGAATGTTGACATTTTTATATAAATAAATAATCTCATTCAAGATATATATGGAAAGACAATGGGCCTAATGTAGACAAAATGATTAAAAAGGGCAAAATCACAGAATACTACCTAACTTCAAAACTTACTGGAAACCTATAGATATTGAGGCACAGGGTTATTGACAAAAAATAGATTCATGGATTGATGTAATAAAGCAATCAATCCAGATAATTTCCATACATACTGGTCAAATGTCTATTGCTTGTCACAGACATGTGAAGGACATTTCATAGAGAATGGATAGTATTGTTAAAAGTGTTGTTAGAACAACTGAATGTCAATAAATAACATTTAATTCAAATTGTATCATTTTCCTATATATAAATAGTAAAGTAATATACTTCAAGTAGAAAATAAAGGAGTTTGTCAGTTCCTTGCTTGTGTGTTTGAGTGTTTCTAGCTTTAGCATAGGTGAAGTTTATTAGATAAACAAAAATTGGTGAATGAGTAAATTAAATGAATTAATAAATTGGAGTCAATTCACACTGAAAACTTGTCTTATTCAAAAGATGAAAGATGAAAATGAAAAGCAAACCAATCATTCACTCAGGTTTGCATTTGTTTTTCTTTTGGAATGTTTTTCTTTTCTTTGTTTATTGGAGTCTTTCTTGGGTTTTTTTTTTTTTTTTTTTTTTTTTTTTGATGCTACTAGGGCATTTAACTCAGGGCCTTTTCCTGCCACTTGAGCCATGACTGCAGTTGTTTATGCATTGGTTATTTTTGAGATAAGGTTTCACTTTATGCCCTGACCATACTGGACCATAACCCTCCTATTTGTGTTTCTCCACAGAGATGGAATGTCAGGTGGGCACTACCAAGTCCAGCTTTTTTCCATTGAGATGGGGTCTTGGCAACCAGTGTGCTCAGCTATTTGTTGAGGCTGAGTCTTGCTTCTGTTTTTCTGGGCTGGCCTTGAACCATTATTTGCTAGGTCTCTGCCTCCTAAGTAGCTGTGATTACAGACTGGGCCCACACCACCCAGCGGATTATTGATTCTTTGATTGCATATAACTAATTAGAGGACAAGCACTAAAGAACTAAAGTAAAACATATGGTGGGAAATGGAGGAAAAAGAAACCAGCCATTGATGGTTCATGCCTACAGTCCTAGCTACTTGGGAGGCTGAATCATGAGGAATGAAGTTCTAGACCAGTCTGGGCAGCAAAGTTGGGTAACAATACACTATCTCAATGGAGAAAAGCTGAGTGTGATAATGTACACCTGTCACCCCAGCTATGGCAGGAAGCCTAAAATATGAGTAGTGTGTGTCAGGTGCACTTGCCTCCAAAATAACCAGAATAAAAACCTCTGGAGGCATGGCTCAAGTAGTAGAGTGCCTTCCTAGGAAGTGTGCAGCCCTGAGTTCAAACACTAGTACCAAGAAAAAAAAAACGGAGAAGAAAACAAATTATTGGAGAAAAGTTAATTACCCACAAGTTTATTGCCAAGAAGGTTGTAAAAATCAGGTAGTGATATTACAATGCATTCTCATATATGCAGTCTTGCTTAAAATAATTTGCATATATAAGTTTGTGAAAATAAAAATATTTGTTTTAAAACTACTAGCATATAATTAAGATCCATAAGCTTAAATACTTAATAATGAAAATCAGTCAAATAGAAAAGCACTAGTAGTCAGTAACAAAAATAGCTTAACATAACTCAAGTATTTAAGCCTTGTTTAATTTTTTAAGAATATTACATAAAACCTTGTTCCAAAGTGGTATTCTCAGGGAGTGTGTGAAAAAATATATACCTAAAAAAAATTGGGAATCATAACTGCTATATTGTGGGTCTTTGATGTCCTCATAGGCCCATGAGTGGAAGGCTTGGTCCCCAGCCTGTGGTGCTGTGGTGGGGGGTGGAACCTTCAGGGGGTGGTGCCTGTGTAGGGAAGTTAGGTCATTGTGCCCTTTCTTGTCTTTCTCTTTTGGCCTCTGAGTTATTACCATAAGGTGAACAGCTTTGCTCTACTATACGCTCTGAAACTTCTGAATTTATGAACTAAAATAAGTCTTTCTTCTTCCCAAATTAATGTCAGGTATTTTGGAACATTAACAGAAAACCGACTAACACAACAACAAATCTTTTTTGCCCCTTAGAAGAGAGAGATTGAGAGAGATCGAGAAATCTTAAGAGATATTTTAGAAATTGAGACATTGAAATGAGCCCTAAACCATGGGGTGTGGAGTACAAATCCCATTACTGCCCATATATAAAGCAAACAAAAATACCAAATATTATTATTTGGGGGAGGTGGAATGAAGGAGAATGGTTGAGGAGGTGAATTAATTAATGACATCTTTGAAACATTTTAAGAACCTGTGTAAATGCCACAATTTACTCCCACCCATCACAAAAATAAAGGAAAAAAAAGAATAAGGGAAAACAAATAGAAAGTCCTAAATTATTTCCCAAATCACAATGGAGAAGTCATATTTGCCTTTTACTTGAATAACTTCAATAAATTTAAATGTGTGTATGTATGTGAGCAATAAAGGTTCCAGTAATATTGGAATTTAAAATGATAAGAATTATGTAACACTTAAAGCCATCAGAGATGAGGGTAAAGAAAATAAACCATCTGCAAAATCAATTCTCATAGTAAGGGCTGAGAAGCAATCAAAATTACATAGAACAAGTGACATGAATAGAATGACATAGAACAATCAAAATGACTCACTTCTGCATGTTTTCTAATTTAAAAAGGTTGATGAATGAGACTTTCCATTAACACATTAAAAATTTTAAATAATGTATAATAATAATGTATACAAAGCATAACTGTTCTTCATTTGAAAATCCAATTGGAAGGATATGTGATTTTACATCAATAAATAAGAGAATAAAACTTGTGATTATCTCAATAGCTCCTGAAAAAATTTAATTAAGATTTAAACACTGATTTTTAAAAAAGAATTATATCCAAGAATGGCATATTTCCTTAACCTGAATCGTAAAGATTAATTGAGATAATGGAGATACACTGGTAATTGTCAGGCATAAGCAGAATATGTGCTACTAAAATTATTATTAGCTTAAAATTTGGGGCAATACAAAAGAATATGAATAAATAACAAGTATTCACGTCAGAAGGGAGGTGCCATTACAATATAGATGATCACTACTGCCCAGAGAGTTTAAAAGAATTATGCTTTAAGACACTGAAATTAATCAATTAAGTTTGATCTGATATACACATATTAAATCAACAGTTTTCTCATATTCCAAAATTTCCATGAAGAAGAATGTAATGATCAATTAATCTAATTGACAATAAAAAGGAGCTGAAAATAATTTTTGAAAAATAAATAACTCCAGTGTTTGCTTGTAGTCATGAAAATGAACAAATACATAAATACACACAGTTTCACCTGTGCACTCACACAGTGGGTTTGAACCAGGTCCTTGAACATGGTAGTCAAGTGCTCTACCACTGGGCTATATTCCAGCCCAAATTTTAACACCCACAATTTTAAACCCAATTGCTGATGAAGAAAATTCTATTCCCCTTGGTTATCTGGCAGAAATTCCTGTTCTAAACAAATTAAAAAATTTTATGATTTAATAAGCTTATGTTCAACAAATAAGTTGACTCAGCATTTATGTTACATATTGTAGGTGTGTGGTTTACAACCTACAGAGAAAGGCAGACTGATGATGATAACACAGTTGTTCATAACATGATGAGTGAGAGGAGGGCAGGATGGTGGCATTTTAGTTTTACAGATGGAAACCACGAAAGTGTTCACATGCTGAGACACACACAAGCTTATGTAGGAAGTGTTGTCATCAGGAGCAAAGCAGGAATTGTGCCATGCCCAGCACAGCCTTGAGTTGCTGTTTCTGCCATGCCAGGGCTGTTTTCTGGCTTGGCAGGTTGTTCAACTTTTTCCTAGTCCCTGATATGGTACACCAGTGACAATCCGGAGCAGAAACAGGAGATCCAAGTTTTGTAAACCTGACATACTTAAGAAGAAAAGGAGTGCATTAGAATAACAAAAAATATCAATATTTATGAAGTATCAGGGGTTGGACACATTTCTGCACTAATAAAATGGTCCTTTTAAAAAGATCGACTAAAGTATATTAAGACTAAAATGGAGTTCTTTCTGTTTGTCACAACTAGGACATAAGTATTTACTTTATAGAAATTAAAAGGAAAAGATATCAGAATAAAAAAAGCAATCCATTTTTATATATCTGCTATTTAGTTTTAATTTCACTGAAATAAATGTTGGATTTTTTATACGGAAAACAATGGTCAAAAATTCTTAGCGACTTTTATAGTCAAATTTAAATGAAAACAAATGAATATGTTTTCTGAGATTATTAAACATAGTAAATTAAAGTTGCAAACTTAGAGGAAATGCAAGGACATCAAATATAAATAACAGAAATAGCAGCACAATTTCATTTTTTGACTTTTTTTTGGTGGTACTGGGGATTGAATTTAGGGCCTCATGCTTGCTAGGCAGGCCTCTACCACTTGAGGCACCCTGCCAGCATGATTTGAGTCTTAGTATTTGAAATAGGTGTAGGATTTTAAGTATCTTGAGTTTCAACTTTTGTGTTGGTGGACATGTTTGTGTGCAAATGTGCACATATATGTGTAAATACTACCTATTTAAATCCAATATTACATTAAATATGTAGCTGTTCAAAGCATTTTTGTCTCATTAGTTGAAAACACAAATTAAAACAATTTATAGCCTAATAAACTAGCATACCAAAATTTATGTCCATATAATGGGGAAAACTGAACATTGGGTTCATTTATCATTACCACAAGTGATTTGTCTGATGCTCTTTCACAGGCGGGGTTTATGAGTTCAGGCTCACAGCCTTGAATCGTTAAAACAGAATTGTAAGTTAAGTAAATTTCTATTTCCTTTTCCCTACACAATCTAACAGTGGCTGGTCTTAGAATTCCTGGAAACACAAAGGAATTTGAAATGAAATTAGAAGTGGTTTCACAACATCTGCTCTGATTGTTTCTGGAGCGCTATTTCAAAGGTACAAGACATTGAGCATCTGGCCCTAGTGAGGGAGCATTGCTCTAGCACAGTTTGCCTTTCTATTTTGAGAAGGAATTAAGGTGTGACACTAACTCTGACCCAACCAGCAGCTAAATCAGACCATCCAGTCTCCCTTCTCTTGCAATTCAACACTTTCTCTTACTTTCTTATTTCCCTGGTATTTTCTTCCTCCTTAAATGTAAGTTCAAAGCAGATGTTGAGGGTCAATAAAACACATTTGAAAAAAAGTGATGACTTTATAAAATTTCCTGATGGAATAGACTCACAAATAAAGCAAATAAAACAAAGCAGTCATTTATTGTCATCATGGATACATTTATTCTTCTCCCTCTGATGCTCAGAGATCTTTGATCTTCTCTGGATCTAATTTTGTTTAAAAATGGAAATCATTTGCTGGTTAATTTTAAAGTGTGATCCACCTCAACAATAACAGGAATTACAAGTCCAGCACTTACTAGCACTGCACACCTGTGCTCTTCTCCTGATTTTGTGCATTAACTCATTTAGATCTATGAGACAGCAATGTCATTACCATATTGTCCAAAGTGAGGAAAGCAAGGTCCATGACAGTGAAGAAACTGCTCAGGTTCCCCATCCAGGACCAGGTATAGAGGGCATTAGCACAGCCAATGTGCCCAGTTCCTTTACTCAGCATCCCTATGCTAGGCTCTTATGATTAACTGACTGACTCTTTTGTACATTCAAAAATTCATGCTTTGTTACCTCAATAAAAATGTAGTATGCCTTTTTATATTTCTTTAGATACTCTACTGGAGTATCTAAACAATAACATCCCACAAATTAACTCTTTAAAAATTTCCATTAAAGGCACATTTAAAATTAGCCATAAAATGTCTCAAATTTTAAGAATATTTTATCTTTATTTTCCAATTGAGAAACTATTCTGTCAAATAGTTACTATATTTTTAGCCACAATTTGACTGTATTTTTTATGTATTTATTTTTCAAAAAGAGATATTGTTTTATAATTACTTAACAGTTTATAATTTCAATTGATGTGTAATCCTATAAAACACCTGTACCTGTCTAATGATTTTATGGTCCATGATGATTTTCTTAAGGAGCCTGACAATAAGGACAGATGGCCAGGTTACTATCACAAACTAGCAATCTCCTGAGCTAGACCATCTTGGAAAAAAAGTAGGAAGGGAGGGAAGTAGGGAGGGAGGCAGAGAGAGAGATTAGGAGGAAAAGAGAGAGAGAGTGAGAGAGACAGAGAGAGAAAGAAAGAGAGAGAATATAAGAGAGAGAAAAAGAGAGAGGGAGAACAACAAAACCAACAATCACAGGACATTGCACATGAAGGTTTCTTTTCTTGAACTGTGAAATAAAAGTGGAAAACATCTTATGGATATATAAACTACTGATGGAGGAGAACAAATTTAGTAAGTAATACTTTGAATCCAGCTTCCTGTTTCCTCAATGACCACTAATTTGTAAAAATAACAGGATTGAGGTCATGGCTTGAGTGTTAGAGTACCTGCCTAGTGAGCTCAAGGCCTTGTGTTCAACTTCAAGTAGTGCCCCCCAAAAAAGAAAAAAATAGTCATGTTTCATATTCTTTGTTCAAGGATATATAATTGCACTTTTTGTAAATTTGTCTTTTTTCTACTTAAATGTGACATGAAATAATTGTATTGCTAGGATGTCGGGGGTGCTTTCACAGGGCTTTACAGAACAATTAACAAGATGGAAATTCAATTTGTAATTTTTTTTATAAAAAAAAAGAAAGAAAAGGAAAGAAACAAACCAGAAGTTGTCAGTGGCTCAAAATGTACATAAAACATTGCCTTAATGCTTTGATATATTTTCCAGATATGAAGGATTTTCAGTTTCATTTGAATTGTAGCAACATTTTCCTGGGCAATTTTTCCTATTTTATTTACTCAACACAAACTTCTTCTTTGCCTGAACTTATGTCATATGAACAGGTGTATCCATAAGGATAGTATTACAGTTCTGGTATAATACCTACCAAGTATTACATAATTGAGTTTGTACTGTGGTATTTTTACTATTTTTGTGTCTTATATAACTTGGCAGAGAGAATTTCATTAAGAGTAATTTGTATAGATAGAATTGCAGAATTCAGAAATGAAAGGTTTATTTCTTGAACAAAAACTGGGCTTTATGAGAAAGATATATTCTTGGAGGTGGCAGTTGTAGTCTGACCACCACCTTCCTTTAGCTAATGTTGGTGGGGCTGCTCTATGTCCAGAACGATTAGGACAAGGATTTGAGGACCCATTACCTTAATATGGTAAAGCAACCTACTCATGGCAGTTAAGTTCTCTTAGAAAGAAACAGAGCATGAATTGGAGCCTAAGTTTTCATAGATAAAGTGAAATAATTGCTTGGTTAGCTAATCCAAAAGCAAGAGCAAGACTAAAAAGAAGAAATAAGCCCCAAATGCAACAGAACTAAGAACCAGGATGATGAGAGTGATTATTGCTGTGGGTTTTGAATGTGCACAGTGTGAATTGTGGTAGAGATTTACTTTCTGAGTCAGCCTAGGAAATTCCTCTAGTTAACTCAGGATTCTTAGTATTGATTTCAAGCCTTTTTAGCTATCTGAGATAAATCCTTCTGAGAGCTCTGTGCTGATATTTTCAGTAATACTGCTGAATTTACTGATGCATGCAACCAACATGTCACTGGGAAGTCCAGTGAGAAAAGAAATTCTGCAACATCTAAAATATAGTAGTTGTACTTATGTTAATAGTAAAACTAGTAAAAATGATTGCAGTAACATTTATGGAATGTGTGCTAAGAATATCTTACATTCTTTTAGGTTTTCTTACACTCTTAATAGATGGTTATTACTACTATTGTTATACAATGTTATTGAAGTTTATGAAATTTGTATAACTGACTCAAAGTCACACAGATTATAAGAGGGGTCTGATTATTGACCTAAGCCTCTGACTCCAACCCTACCATTTTCATATAAGTTTCCTTATAGATGTTGAGAATGGGCATCGCTAGTTTTCCTCAAGTGCTGCCTCATAGTAGCCACTCAGTGAACGAACGAATCAAGGAAGAACCATTAAACTTGTTTTCCTTGTTCTAGACAAATAACTTCTACTGCATGTGTCCCTGCTTCCATACCTTTGAATAAAAGTGTTAAAATAGTTATTTGTTTTCAGATGCATATTATTTATTAAATGATAGGGGGGCATTTGGGAACTAAGGACAGCATCTCATCAATGAGGAAGGGTAATACAGAAAGAATGATCTGTCTACAGGGAAGCCCAGCACCAGAACACATCCAGAGCTAAAAGGTCTTGGCTGTGACACACAGGCATCCTCTTCCTTGGTTTGTACTCTAGGAAAACTCAATCTTTCAAGAAGAAGCTGTATACAAGTTTCCTGCTGGAGAACATGGGTAGAAGACTCAAATCCTGGTTTTTACAGTACAGGTACAATCGCTGCCAGTGTCAGAGAGATGTGGGGACATTCATGTTACAAAAAATCTTTACACTTTGAAAGATTCTTTGAAGATATAGTATCAATAACTTCCTAAACTGAAACAGGGTAAACAAACACTTGTGTGTAGTTTAAGAAATAATTTCAATGTGTGTACATATATTAAAATATGATGAATTACATTGATGAGGTAATGCTTGAATTTTCATCAGTCATTTCAATCTAATGACATAATTGAACTTTGATCAATTTTAATGAATTGTTGAACCATGAAGAAATCTCACAAGACAGTCCAGAATGCTTTTTTCTTACTTACATGCAAATAATGGAGTAAATTTTCATATAAACATTCATATACCTTATTAAATAAATCTAAAAAGGACAAACAACAAACAACAAACCTCACTCTTCCTAAAGAGGCTGGACTTGTCCTGCTACTGTCTGAGTTCAGTGCACACACAGCTGCTGGTGTCCCCTCCTAGGTGCAAACAATCATATGGAGCCAATCTTAGAGGAGATGTCAAAGTCAAACAACAGTTCAGAGATGAATCTCCACTATAAGAGAAGGAACGGAGACCAGGATTGCCATGTGGGACATACATGTACAGGCTCCAGTTGCCCCTGGGGAACGAGGAAAGAGGGAGGGTTTTTGGAGGAGAGTTCATTAGCACTCTGGAGCTTCCTGGAGCCAGCAAGCTCTGGTTATCAAGTACAGAAGTTACCCTGTACTGATGTACATAGTCTCAAGGTTAAAGTTGTGAACTTCAAGTACAAACAATTAAAGTTCAGATCGTGTATGCTGTTCTTACAGCTGGTTCAGTGAAGACATCAAAGGAGCAGACATCCAGGACCAGAGGCTTGTCCTTCCCAAGGCCTCTGGGTTCCAATCAGGGGGATTGGAACATCAATGACTCCATCTCATGCAATGAATTTTCACAAGGGAAATGCACCTTTGGGTAGGCTACTGAAGCAAGTCTTTGAGAGCTTTCAAGGGGTGAAACCCTGTCCTCAGGAAGAGGCATTGACTGACTCAGAACTCCCTTTGGTGTGGTCTGTAAATGGTTTATAAAGAGACTGAGAACTGGAGGACTTCTGAGGAAAACTTGGTGGTTCTCTTATTAATTTAGCTATGACACTGGCTTACACACTGCATTCTTTCATAGAGACCATTGGGTTCACAAAAAGCCTTTATAAATGCCACCAAACGGTCGGGGGAACTTTGTGTGAGTGACACGGTGCTGCCTGAAATCTGGGTAGCTTTTTGGCATCTAGTAGGGGTCTGCTGCAGGCACATAATTCCCCCTTCCATGTCAAGCATGTCTGTCCTGAGATGTGTGCCACAACTGAGGGCTCCAGTTCAGACTGGTTAGTGTTCCTTGCTCACCTCAACCCTCCCTTTGGGATGCTTGAGCCTCAACCGAGACCCCAAAGCTATGACCAGGTGCTCAGTGGGAACTGCTGACCTTCTATCCTTCCTCTTATGCCAATTTGAAATTTGCTACTGTGCTGGAGAAAGGGTCTGAAGTCTTCACATTTCCCTCTCCAGCCTTGTGAAACAGCCAAAAACTTCACTGGTTTCTTGTCTGTAGCATTGATTATCTTGGGGTACAAATTTTCTGTTCAGTGGTGATTGAGACACATGGGAGAAGTACAGGCAGGGAGACTGACCTCACCTTGGCTCTTTTGCAATGATCACTTCAGCAGATCCTGAGCCTTAAAAAAGTGTGTTTTATTCCACCTTCACAGCTGCTCTTGACAAAAGTGTCACATGTCACCTTCATATTCCAACAGAAGTCTTCTGTGCATGCAAATGTGACATTGTATATCATGAGTTTATAACATGCTTGTAGCTCAAATTCAGGGATGATGTCTTGTATAAACTTATGTACCTTACACTGATCCTTATAGAAAGTTATGGTTACTAAGGATTCCAACATAAATTTTCTATATGCCCTAATTTAATAAATTAAATGAGAGTAAAAATGTCAATGCCACTATTAACAATATGACACTGTGAAGAATTATCTTCTTAGAGCTTGTCATTCTATATATTCTTAGCATTCATACTAAACTATGCAAACAAACTAAAATAAAGGGAAGAACTGTGAGTGATTTAACAAGCAATGCACTGCAGCAAGAATTAGAATATATTACATAAACCTAAAAAGATTCTCTGAGAAATTGGAAATAATTGGATCACATATTTCTAAGGTAATTTACATAGGAAGGTTTAACTTTACACACACATATGCATGAACAGACCTATGCAAGTAAAAGTAAATATTAAAATTATCAAAAAACCCAGTAGTGTGGGTTATTATATTTCCTTAGGCCCTTCAAAATCATCATATAGAAAAAAGTGAAATGAATAAATTTCCAAGTACAATTTTAAAATATTTTAGCATTAAACACATCTCTGTTCATGGCAAATGCTGAAAGAAAAATGAAAAAGTATTTTCAACATATGAATAAACAAGGGATTTACATCTAGAGTTGTGTCTTACAGCATTTTGACTTAATTAGAAGCAATCAAATAAAATGAATTGATAATAGGCAAAAGTTATGAGTCAGCAATTCTCAAAGAATGGATGGAGCAATAATAATCAGTTGCTCAATTTCATTAGACAAGAAAACATTGGGCACTGAAATTGTAATGAGCTAATACTTTCTCATATTTTTGACATAAGTGAGCTCTTTAACAGTGGTAAGTACTGGTGACAAAGCAGATGCAAATTGATCTGTCACTTTGAAGGATAATTTAAAAGAATACGGGAAAACAGACATACCCTTTAGCCCCACAATTATAATTGCAGTACCCCCTCTAGGAAAGCACCCAGTAGCACAGGAATGTGGAAATGTATAAGGCTATTTGTTGGAGCAATAAAGAAAATAACACAAACATAAACAACCCACTAGTAAACAGTTACATAGTAGGCAAATGGACAAAAAAAATTACACATCCCAATGATATAGCATCCAATCTGTAGCAAATGAGAAAAAAACATAAATATATAAACGTACATGTGTGTTAACTTGTATATTATGCATGTAAGCATGTATGTGTGTGAGGGGATAAAACAAATGTAAGAGTTTGCTACTTAAGCTTCATTTTTTTGATTTCTTGAGCTTTATTTTTTGTCACCCAACAATTGAACAAAGTGTATTTTACTGTATATATGTAGACACATGATGCTATTTAAATATATTTTGATATTAAAATACAAATAAATACATTGTGTAATTATTGATTTTATTACCTATACCCCAAATAAAGAATTATTTATATAAGGAAATGATAATTCCCTAAGGAATAAAAATACCTTCTTTGAGTGTGTCTTTTAATTCATCCCTTTTCAAAGAGGAGACTTTATCACATGTAAGAATAATAGATACATACTTAAGTAAATTCATGTTGCCTCTCCAAAGTTGAATGCACAGAAACTTGGAGTTTCTTTTGATTATGAAAATGCAGCCATGAAGAAGAACGAAATGTTATCATTCGCTGGTAAATGGATGGAATTGGAGAACATCATTCTGAGTGAGGTTAGCCTGGCCCAAAAGACCAAAAATCATATGTTCTCCCTCATATGTGGACATTAGATCAAGGGTAAACACAACAAGGGGATTGGACTATGAGCACATGATAAAAGCAAGAGCACACAAGGGAGGGGTGAGGATAGGTAAGACACCTAAAAAATTAGCTAGCATTTGTTGCCCTCAACGCAGAGAAACTAATGCAGATACCTTAAAAGCAACTGAGGCCAATAGGAAAAGGGGAACAGGTACTAGAGAAAAGGTTAGTTCAAGAAGAATTAACCTAGAAGGTAACACCCACGCACAGGAAATCAATGTGAGTCAATGCCCTGTATAGCTATCCTTATCTCAACCAGCAAAAACCCTTGTTCCTTTCTATTATTGCTTATACTCTCTCTACAACAAAATTAGAAATAAGGGCAAAATAGTTTCTGCTGGGTATTGGGGGGGAGAGAGAGGGGGCAGACTGGGTGGTAAGGGAGGGGGTGGGGACAGGGGGGAGAAATGAACCAAGCCTTGTATGCACATATGAATAATAAAAGAAAAAGGAAAAAAAAGCTATTTTAACAAAAAAAAAAAAGAAAAAAGAAAAAAGCATAATGATTTAGGCTTTTTGGCATTGCCATATGTGGTGTTTCCTCCTTATTGCAATAATCCAAGAAGTTAGAGATTCAACTCTCCACAATGAGAAGACTGGAGCCACATGACCTCAGGTGGTCCAAACTGATGAATAAAGTCATGAAAAGTAAAAAAAAAAAAAGAGATATTGAAGAGGAAGAGACAAGCTTGATGGATGTTTGAAGTTAAAATCTTGAGATAGTTTAGGATAATAAATAACTACATATTAATAATTTCTAATTAATTAAAATGTATGGATTCTTGCAATTAACTTTAAGTGATTTGCTACTCAACAAAATAAAGATCAGCTTTTACTTTTAAGGATATATTTATTGAAAAATATTAAAAAATATTAATATTCATATTTGTTCCCCAATAAGTACTGAGTATAAGAAATAAGTATCTTATATATGCATTACATGAATATTGTAGCTTTTTTACTGATAAGAACCATCTGGTCTTTTATATGCTCTTAGTCCAAAGGTACAGTAGAGTATTTCTCTAATTTGGGATGATTAATATTAAAGTCCTAAGTATATGACAAATCATCCTGCATCAACATTGCTCACTAATCTTCCCACTGTTAAACTGATGTGTAACTATTGTTTCTATTTGGAGATTATGCTGTGACTTTTGACCACCAGCAGCCCTCTCTTCTGGTTGCTTTCCTTGCCTAAAATTTCTTCATCTTTTCAGATACAAAGAGAGTCAAGCCTTGACTCTAAAAGAGCATGTTATATTAAACCAAATGAATTTCTTCCACCTTTCCCCAGAAAGGGGGTTATGTGAGTAAGAAGTTAATACTGAATCCTTTAGATTTCTGAAATGCTTGTTTGTTTAATATAACAGATGGTTGCCTTCAGGTAGCCCTGGAGGGTATTCCACAAAGGCATATGACCATAGCCTCATAGTGAAATGAAGTGATATTTTCACTGGAAAATGCAAAATTAAAAAATATAAATATGCTTCTATAAAAATGGTACCCATACTCTTAAGGGGAAGAGTTG
The DNA here is from genome assembly GCF_047511655.1 of Castor canadensis. Classification (NCBI taxonomy): domain Eukaryota; kingdom Metazoa; phylum Chordata; class Mammalia; order Rodentia; family Castoridae; genus Castor; species Castor canadensis. The sequence continues at coordinate 110,209,188 of NC_133388.1, forward strand.
AACAAAAGTGAAAGTAATTAGTAATAAGTATCATCTAACTAGTGATACCAAGGAAAGAAATATTTTCTAGGAAGAAAGAAAATTAGGGCAAAGTTAGAAACTTGTTTTGACTTTTCAAGGAAAAACCAGCCATTGTGGCTGGAAAGAAGTCATGACAGTAATGTAGGATGAGATCCTTAGAGTAACTATTGGCATTGTGGTTCTCACTGCCTCATGGTTTCTTTGCCACACATGAATACAACATGTCACATCAGTGTTCTAGACAAAGACAGCCCTGCTATCACACAAAATGTCTCAAAGACATTCTCAGTGACTGGTTAGATTAAGAATTTGTACTTTCCAAACTTATTTTTAAAAGATCAGTGACTTATGTCATACTTAGAACTTTGTTAATTAGTATTTTCAAGAACTCCTGGAAGATTAGACCAGTCCAATGTATTTCCTGTGGAAGATGGTTAGATATCACAAGAATTTATTCCATCACCTTTGGATGGCTTGATTAACAACCACTTCATGTCCAGATTTCATATGGAGTTACCAGGAAATGAAGGTATAAAGTTGGTCAAGAGAATTAATAAGATATTTATCTCTGCAAGTAAAAGGTAATGTTGTTAGAGTGTACAATTAGGAGTTTAGACAATATACTCGATTCCAAGCTCCTTTGGTCCATTTCCTTCTGTTGTCAAGTCTTGAAATCCAGAAGGCAGAAGCTTGAAGAAAGACATTAGTTCTCTAAGTCTAGGGGTCATTTGGGGAAGGAGGAGAAAAAATGCCTTACTCCAGTTTCAAGGAGGAGTGAAAAATCTTGGGGCCCCTGACTGTGCTGCCCCACTATCTTGGACCTCGGGCTCCTTCCATCCCTCTTTGTCTTCCACATGATTTCTAGCAGGGCAGACCAGCACCAAGAACAGAGAGATTACACTGTTGTAACAGTGTAATCTCACAGCTGAAAACTGTGTTCATGATTTTTCTTTTTGAAGCACACACCCTGCTTTCTACATTTCCCCAAAACATCAAAGTTACAGTCACATGCATTTTTTGGAATGGCTTCCTTTCCTGCATACAGAGCTTAGTCTCAAGAGTGAGAGTGCATGTGGAGATCAGCACCAGACAAAGCTCTTCCTAAACCTGCTTTTCACAGAACCCTGGAGTGATACCTGTGATCTGCCTTTGGGAGACTTCTGCCTAGCAAAATAAATACTACTGTTAAATTTTAGCATTGACAGTGGGTTCCCTTCCCCACAATGGTCTACACTTGTGACTACATTAATTTTGCACTTACAACTATTCATGTACAACTTAACTTTGACAATCATGTTTTTCTGTTTGTTTGCATATAACATCACATCACAATGAGCAGAGTGGTGTGCTTGTAACTATTTTGAATAATAAGTGCCCATTTGGAAAAATGACACTGTTTCTAAACTGTAAGCTATGAAGCATACATTTATTTTCATAATAGCTTTCTAGATAGATGCTATGAATACATGAAAAGAGAGTATCAAGAATTTATCATGTCCTTGTTTTTCAATGTACCCAGCACCCATTCCAGAGAGAAGGACTGTTTGGTTTTGCTAACGCTTCAAGTGAGTGATGTGTTCAGAACAAAGCACTAGCAATTAGAAGTAAGAACCCAAATACATGAGGTCACAGGGAACAATAGTAAAATTAATAATATCTCATCATATATTCAGGCTTGGCAGTGGGCTATAGAGTTTAATCATCTTATCCACTAAAATTTTGAGGACATCTGCTCAAAATTTAGGATTTTTGATGCAGTCATTAATCTAACAAAGGAAAATTATGCATGATCACTTGAGTAGTTTTGGAGAACTCAAACCACAGAAAGTTCAGAAGAAAATGCACTGCTTTTCTAAACTACATCCCAATCTCTCAAATGAGAATAATCTACATTCCTCAGAGTAGCTATGTTGCTCATTTTTTTTAACCTGTGAAGGAAAATTCCCAAAATTTGGATGACAAATTTTTTTAGTGATAAAAGGATACATACCCAGCCTTGTTAAGTGTTTACTTTTTAAGCAATTGTTTAACATACAGCTCCAATCTTGAAAATTTGTTGTTGGAATTTGGGGAAATCACCTCATTTTGCATATGCACCAAAATTTTCTATGTAGAATTATCTTCTACAGAGGGTCCTCACACCCTCTTGGCCTTCTCCATAGACTGCTTGGGAAATGAACGAGTCAAATTTATCCAACTTGTAGAAACTCTGAGTACTTTTAAAAGAAAATATATTCTTGCAGAGAACAAAGGACCATTTTTCCTGTTTCTTTTTATAAAAGTAAAAATTTTAAATAAATTTCAAGACAATAGTGATGGATTTAAAAATCTCAACCACATGTTTTAGGATTACTGTTAAGTAGAAAGTGTGAATTCTAATACTGAACAAGAAAACAAGCACATATATATCTGTTTTTTATTGATAAGATCATGTAAATAGGTGAAAAGTTGAAAAAATTATCAAGCTTAATATTTCAATTCAATAAAATTTTAAACACAAATAACAACACATTTCCTTGATTTTGTTGACAATGGCTCTCTGGAACTAGTCTGACTACTATTCAAAGTATGAGATAAGCCTCGTGATCCAGAAAGTTGGGGAAAATTACAATAGTTGTAATAGATTTTAAATGAATATAGTATATATGGACTACAATGGCAGGAGAACAAGGAAGGGGCTGGTGGATAAAGCACTGGAGACCAACAGAGAAAAACATAGAATGATTGTGGGAAATTTAATAAATGCAAGAAATTAAAGTGAGGGAGAGAAGAGAACTTTTATCTGAGAACTTGGACATGTGCTAGAAGTTAACAGAGTACATCACCTGATCTGGAACTGATACAGAAGCAAGTGTCTGTGCATGAAGAGGTGTCAATGCCATGTCATCATACCTAGGCCATGTGTCTTGGCACTGGGTTGGCACTGACATCTTGGCCTATGAAAATTTCTAGATCTGTAGGCAAAAGGTGGAAAGGAGAACTGGTACTGAGTGAATTAAGGTCTTCTGTTTAAGGAAAGAACCAAGTTTAAAGAGCAGTGGATTCTAAGTAAATTGGCATAAGAAAACATTAGTAAAAGGAAAAACAACAAAATAAATTTGAGAAACAAAACAAGCTATTCCTACTCTGAGCATGGATACTGAGAATCAAAATGACATCTTACTGTGATTTTTTATTAGATTGTCTTCAATAGCACTACGTTTCAGAAATTGTACAGCTCAACCATTTGTCTGATTATTCATTGGAGGAACATCATGAAAGACCCATCAACTTTTTCAACCAGAAGCATCAATAGACAGTTTTTGCCTTGAGATTTTTGGAATCAATTTTCTCAATATTTTTCCTGGCTATTGCTACCCATCCTAGATGGTTGTATCAAGTCCTATTTTGAAAGTCATACTTTAGTAAATCTCAATGAACAACAATATTTATGCCCCTCTCAGAGACACTGGTAAATTTCTGTGTGATGGTTTTCTCCCTTGATTTTGTAAGAAATAAACACTGCTTTGTCTTATGAGCAAATCATGTTGGTGATATTTGGGGATCCAGGTTTATAAATGTCTAGAACTAAGAGAACCCAATAAAACATGCATTAATAATGTTTCATTGCAGAACAAAACATATGGAGTTGACTTTAATTACAATATTTCATTTCTTCATCTTGGAAAGAAAATAGTTATGAAAGTTCTAGTCTCCGAAATTTATCTATATTGGTTAAAAAACTTCCCATAATTGCTTTGTTAAGTAAATATATTGCAAGAAAACATCAGCCATCTTTCATCTTTAAGCAAGAACCAAACATTTTAACAGTTAAGAACTATAGAAAATGTAAACCCCATTTATGGCTAGATTTGTATGATGGAGCCTTATTTTTAAATATTTGTTGTTAGAAAGACTGAGCTACTCAGCATGATGTATGCATGGCACCACTTTCATCCCAATTCCCTATATTTTTTAAATAATAAAATGCTTTATTATAATGACTTTTTGTTTTTAGAAACAAGATAGGGTAAGCCTGTGCATGCATGTGCATGCATGAGTGTTAATCTTAGGTGGTCTGTCTTAAATATGTATCTACTCAAAAATACAACCTTAAAGTGGATCATCAGATAAATAAATATAGATAAATCAAAAATGGCTGATGATATTAATATACTATTTTAAGAAACAGAGATTAATCAGACAAGCAACAATCAACAATGAGAGCAACTAAAACATTATGTTCAAGTTCTTAGATTTTAGAGAAGACACATTCTTTTTGAGAAGAAATGGAATTTACAAAAATATCTCTAGGCCTGTAGAAAGGTTTTCTACAGTTGATCAGTCATTATTCTCAGTGTCAAAAGTAAAGTTCTACAAACAGCAATAGAATTAAAATTAACAACAAAGTGTAGCTGCACCAGTCCAAGAGGTTGGCGCAGCTTTATATTAAACAACCATTGACTCAGCAAGAGCAGAAAGACAATGAAGAAATACAAACACAGAATAACAGCTAAAATACTACAATTTAAAATGTTACTCTGAAGAAAAATAGTGTTGAATACCATCACTAGGAAATTTAAAAATGAATCCACTAAACATGACAATAAAATTTGGATAAGAGAATATCTGTAAGAAATAAGGAAAAGTAGAAAAAACCAAAATCAATAAACTAGAAACTAAGGAAAACAATACATGAAAAGAACAAAGCCATAGCCAAATTCACTGAGAAGTCAAGTAATAGGAATATTTCACAAGGTTGACCACTAATTAAGAGAAAATGTGAAAATAACTCAAGCAGAGAGATCTAAAATGAAAAAATACCAAAAATTAAACTTAATTACATAAAAAACAATTTGGACACTCCAAAATTCATGCAGGAAGAAAATTTAAGTACACCAATAACAAAGCTATATAAAAATGAAATAATAGTTAAGAGGTTTTCTTACAAATTTTTATTTTATCCCTTCCAAAATTATTTTTTACCTTTTCTGAGTTTTCTTCCTAGAAAATATACACACAAAAAACTGTTCATACTCTTTTAAGAGGCTAACATAATCTTGATTCTAAATCCATATAAAGCTAGAAGGACAATACAGGAAAATAAAAGTGGTGAATTTGTACAAGTAAAATCCCAAATATTAACTACGAAACTCTAGAAGTATATTTACCACATACATAAGATCAAATAGGCCTCATTCCAGTAAAAACATTACTTAAGAACAGAAAAAAGAATCACTGTATTCTTCCTATATCCATGTGAAAGGAGAAAATACTGTATAGTTGGTGACACAGTGTTTGTTAACATTCACTAAAGAAAACATTTTAGCAAACTAGGAGCAGAATAAAAGAAGGCAAGGACTTAAGAGCTGGCACCTCTTCACTGTTGCTATAAACTGTGACTCAGCGTTTAAATGGTCTTCCATTTACTCTCAAATGGACACAACCTGGAAGGACAGAAGGCAAGGCAGGCAAAGAATCCTAGCCTCTCAACTGTCTTGCAAACCATGCTTCACAAAGGATATATTTGGCTTGTATATTTTGCCAGGAGTGTTTGGAGCCTGTCCTTGCTGCTTGGGCATCTGGGGAGCACGGTCATAGACCATCTCTGTTTCCATCTCTGGTTTGTACTGCAGGTGCTGTGTGAAATTGAGAAGCAACAATGAAGAACCCCAGAAAGAGAACAAGTCAGGATAGGCCAGAAATATAGGGCCAGGTCTCTGCAACCTAAGCTAAGTAGACTCAGGGCACCTGTTCTTCAACCAGATATGACCTTGGACAGAGAAGCTAAGCTGCTCAAACTTCCAACTTTCTCAACTTGTGTGGATGCTCACTTGTTCCTTCTTGACTCTTTATCCAGCCAATGCATATCCCATTGTTGTTCTGTCACATAGTCTTCCAGTTTCTTTCCATTCATCCAAAACACCTTTGATTGCTCTTTTTCCCACATTTTAATTTTTTCCATCAACTAGTTTTCGAGTTTACACCAGAAACAAGGACATGTTAATTTCTTCCAATCTTCTGTGAAGCCCAAATGAAATGGTATTCTAAAGAATGACTCTTTCCTTTCCAGAGTATCATCAGCCTAACTTCAGATAGCTGGACCTACCTGGATAGAGGTCGGAGTGACCACGAATCAAAGCTTAAATGTGACACAGTCACAACAAAACACTCAAAGGTGGACAAAAGCAAAAACACAGAGTCAAAATTCTCAGTGTTTTTTTATTGAGACAGGGTCTTTTATTATAGCCCAGGCTAGCCTCAAAATGGCAATTCTATTCTATTTCCTCAGACTCCAGAGTGCTGGGATTGCAGGTGTATGCCACCCCACCTGACTCAAACACTGATATTTTGATCAGTTGGGGCAACACTGGGCAGATCAGTAGCATTAAGTAGGCGGGGTTCATTATGAACAGGAACTGTCTGGGTTTTGATGTGGAATCAGCCACCTACTGGCTGCGAAAAGGTGGGCAAGTTACTTCTTGGCACCTCAGTGTCATAAGCTGTAAAACAGAAACAATATCTACATGTAGAGAAATTGTCACAATTTTATGAATAAATAAAAACTTTGAAATAGTATCTGACACAAGTCAACAAATGCTATTATTATTAAAATAGAAAATAGTCACAAAGGCCACAGCACTTTCTCAAATGCTTGCCTTTTGTGATGGAATGAATTATTGTTCATAACTCAGGTTGACATCCTCAGAATGTGACTATGTGGAGATGGGATCTTTTAAAAGATAATTAATTTAAAAAGAGGTCAGTAGGTAGGTGTGAATCTAATGTGCCTGGTGGTGATTAGGACAGAGATACAGAATGCAGACAAACAACAGAAGATGGCCATTTACAAACCAAGCAGAGAGAACTCAGAAGAAACCCAATCCTTTCAGTGATAGCTGGATCTCAGAATTGTAGCTTCCAGAGTTGACAGAAAATAAATTCCTGTTTCTTTTAGCCACTGCATCTGAGGTACTTAACTAGGGCAGCCTTAGCAAACTAATACCCTGTGATTATTAGTTGCTTACTCTGAAAACCCGATATATAGTTATCATTCCCACTTAAGCAGAGAAGACAGATATGGAAACAATAACATAAAGCAAAGGACACACAGAAGTAAGATATCTTGCAGCCAAAGCCTCTTGGCAACAATATCATCTTAGGGAGTGTAGTTGGAACTGTTTTTCTTGCTTGAGGAGGTATGCTCCTCTGTTTTTAAGTCCTCTCCGATCTAAAGACTTTCGGTGTGAAAAGTACATTTTATTTAATTTGGTTAAAATGAAGGATAGTCAGGCCAATTACTTCTGTTAAGATTCTTTGCTCTCTTAAGATGATATATCTTACTAAAATGGCTTTATGAATTATGCATTCCTATAGCCTCTCAGTCATGAGAAATGGTGCCTTTCTAAGCCATGAGCACTCTCAGTCATGTGCAAGGTCATCTATTGGGATACAGGAAATCTAATTTCCTTTTAATGTAAAAAAAATGAAAAAACAGTATGCTTGTCAAATACCCTGCTTTAAGCAAACAGATTCTTTGCTTCAAGCAAACATGGGGTATAAACAGGAGATAGGAAGGATTTTATAAGCTGTTTTATCCATTGTAGCCACCAGCCTGTCAGTCAGCAACCCCCCCCCTCCCGCCACACACACAGCAGCTTCAACAGTCCCAGGCTGCTCAGTTCAGTGGGTTTTATACCAACAGAGACAAAAGTGACATCTAGCCAAGTTATTAAATATATTGCACTTTCAAAGCTAGCTATTAATTTTATAACTAACTGACCTTGGGTGGTACATAGTACCAGTGTGCTTAGTACCTCTGGAGTGAGCGCCTGTGCACAGGTATTAGCTTAACACTGTTCTTACACAGTGTCAATGTCACGGGCTCCTTTCCTCTGTTTGATGTCAGATGATGACATGTCATGGGAAACAAGGTATGTGGAGGGATGAGATGGTCTACACTCAGAGGGCTTATTATGGAATCTCTTGCCCACTTACTTCTGGAACATTGACAGAGAATGCAGTTTAAATGTGCATGGTGAAGAGAATGTGGCTAATCTGAGTTCCACTAAACCTTAACAAATTGAATAAGAAAAAGTGAGAGTACAAGTTAGGGAAGTAGTTCAGTGGTAGTGGTGCTTGCCAAGCATGGGACAGGCACTGGGCTGATAATTTGCACTAATATAAAATAATAGAATAAAATAAAATAAAAATGTTAAAGCTTTTCATTCGTTTTCACTTTTCTATTCATTTCATAATGTATACAAAGTAACATGAATATGTAACTTGTCATAAATCAGGTGTATTATTCAAAATGGGAGGAAATCCAAAGCATCCTTGACAGTTGGTAGCTACACTTGAGAAGAAGCTGTTTCCCTTCCCTTGCTTGACTGGTGCAGCATTTCACCCGTAGCCGGAGGGCAGGATGATTCACTGTGTTTTCTTCAATACAGGTGTGACAGCCAGGTCATTGCTTCAGCTCTTTGCTCACATTTTGTCTTTACCTCCAACCAGAAGTAAGGACACCTGAGGACTGGCTTATTTGAAACAGCTGGGAGGTATAGCTTGCTTCTCTCCACTTGAGAGTCCTAATTTCTTAAGACAGGATATCAGAAGCCTCGTATAGAATGAAGGAAACTATGCTCTGATTCTACGTTTTTTTTTTTTTTTTTTGATGGTAGTAGGGCTTGACTCCAAGGCTTTCTGGTACAAAGAACTCTACCACTTGATCCATGCCCCAAATTCTTTTGTTTTTAGTTTGATTTTCAGGTAGGTTGGCATTTTGCCCAGTCTGATGTAGAACTTTGATCCTCCTTCCTCTGCCTCCCAAATGCCTGGGATTAAAGGTATGCACCATTATGCCAGGTGTGTCTTGTTCTTTTGAGGCAGGGTGTCAGTATGTGGCACAGAGTGACCTTACACTCAGGATCCTTCTGTCTTACCTCCCAAGTGCAGCAATCAGGGCAGGCTTTCTTAACTGGTCACTTTACTGTAGAGAAAACAGAAGAAAAGAAAATAGGGCAGTACCTCAAACTCTTAAGAAGAGTTTTCAGGTATCATTCCACTTACAGACACATTTAAAGTGGTCCCAGAGAACTCTGTAGTAGGTTTTTAATTTTGCCATCTTGGCATTATGGGAAACAGAGCAAGTTTTCTGTGTAATCCTCTGCAACAGAAAGACCTAGTAGTTTAAAAGCCTGGGCTGTGGCTCAATGCAGATGTCTTGCCTAGCAAATGTGAGACCCTAGGTTCCAAATTCATTACCACAAATTTGAAAAAAAGAATAAAATCCAGGATTGTTATAATCAGACTGGGTGGGGGGAGGGATACCTTAAGGTATGGACTAAAAGGACTAACATTCTTCAAATTCTGCATTATCTCCTGACTTATCTTAGGTTTCTTTCATATTCTTCCTTTGTGCCTTGCCCAGCCAATACAGGGTTGAGTCATGGAAACTGACTAAAAAATTTTGTTGAATTCAACTTTATGTGTGTTTCAGGATGGTCTAGAACTCCATTTGGCTCTATGAGTAGGGTGTCATTGGGCTCAAACATTGCCTCAGGCTCTTACCTGCTATATTCCTCTGGGTTAAATTGTTCAAAATGTGTGTCCCTTATTATTCTCTTACCTCTTGACAAGAAGATTAAGTGAGATGATATTTTTTAAAAATTGACTCTATCTGTTCAAAAACATGGGACTTCCTGATGAGTATCTGGGCTTGTATAAGACCAGCAAGCAGCCATGTGAAGAAGACCACTTCTGCTCTAACCAGAGTAGTGTCTAAAGACTGTCTCTCTTCCTGGCTCTAAAACACTGCACTCTGTACTGAGCCAGCTCCACATAAACATCCTCAATTTCTTTCTTCAAGTTTTGCACTTTTAGTTTTTCAACCAATCCACTTCTAATTGTATCTGAAAGAAAAACTTACCTTGAAGATTGCTATCAGTTTCATAGCTTTGTATTTGCTGGAGTTCATAAAAATATCTCCCCTTTTCAATAAAATTATACATAAGACAACAGAGGTAATACAACACACTTTATAACAATGATATTATAGAAGCCAGAAATCTAAGGAACTTACCCACAAGACAGAAAATAAGCATGTTACCTGCCACTTTAATTGGCCCAAGGGAGAAGTTGGACCAGAACTATAAGAACCGCACCCAGCAGTTCCATTTCTATGTATGTAACTAGAAGAAACGCACACATATGTTCACCAAAGACACATAAGTGTGGTCAGGGGAGCACAGCTCATAAAAGCAGGATGTTCAGACAGCCTAGATGTCCATCAATAGAATGAGGCAGGATATTTAAGAATGAAAATGAACAAATCACATATATCATTGCCAAAGCTCAAATGTCACATTGAACTATGCAGTTAAAAGACTCAAACACAAATGTTACACAGTGTATGATTCCATTTGGTGAAATTCTAGAAAAGCCAAAGCTATAAGAAAGCAAACTAGTTCCTAGGATAAGAAATGGTATCAACTGCAAAAGCATACAGGAAAATTTAGGGTGACAGAAGGGTCATAGACCTTGATGACAAATATGCAGCAGCATATAACAGAAACTCATCATGTAAAAATAGTCATTTTATTGTGTGTAAGTTACACCTCAAATCTTATTTTTTAAAAGAGAAATGAAACAAATAAAAAAGTTATAGAAGAAGAGGAGGAAAAAACCACAGTAGGATAGGCAAAAGAAACCAGAGAAGCACATGTGTATCACTGTGATTCCTTTTATATGAAGTTCAAAACCAACAAAATTAAACTATGGTTTTAGAAGTCAGGATAGAGGTCCCTCTGTCCCAAGGAGTGATGGCCAGGAGAGGCCACAAGGAAGTCTTCTGGGATGTTAGCACAGGTATACTGACTGTGCACACTTCTACATGTACATAGTTGTCAATTACAAGACATTTACTTTAACCAAAAGAATTATTGTCCATCCAAAATACATTTTTTACTTGAATCTGTATTTCATTTTTAATATTTTTAGTTTTAAAATTGTAGCTATTAGTCTGCTTACATAACATTTAAAGAATAGAGACTTGTCTCCCTTTCTTAGGTACAACATGACAACAAAGTGTACTATACCTCCAGAGAAACAGGAGACTGGATATGCTCTGCCACCCTGCAACCAGGAGGTATGGAACAAGTGTGTGTTTCCAGGAACTATGGGCAAGAGGCTTTCATTCACCCTTTTCTGTCTCAAAGCATTCAGAGATTCTACGAACCACCAGACTGGATCTCCATCATTTTCTCCACACACCTTGAAACATTCACAAAAAACTTAATGTATTCACATTGAAACATTTATTTAGTATTGAAATACCTGCTTAAATGTTCCCGGTCCTTGAAGAAAATTTTTTTGCATTAACACTGCTTACCTATACTAGATGGTCAGTATCAATGCCCAGATAATCTAAGGTTTAAAAGAAGCAGTACCCAGGCATGGAGGTACATATCTGTAATCCCAGTATTTAAGAGGCAGGAAGATTGCAAGTTCCAGGACACATGGGCAACATAGTGAGAACCTGCCTCAAGAAAACAAAATTAAACAATTTTCACTGTACTCTATTTTAGGAATTTTAACAAGTATCTCATGTACTTAATATAACTAAAACGCTTTTCTAGGCAAACACTCCTTTTGCGTTTCACTTTGATAATAAAAGGATGCACAAGAATTCTAATAGTAACATTTCATTAAAGTTAACTTTCTCCTCACAGTCTGACTAACCCCTCCTCCCCAGCCAATCTCCACATAACTTCCAGGTTCCCATGAGAACAAAATCCATCAGGTCCCTGAGAACTTCTCTCTATGAAAGAATTCCCACTCTCCTCAGGAAACAGTTAAACCGTCTTCAAAGGAAAAGCCTCTGAACCTCTCCTGGTTAGTCTCTTCATCCTCCTACCTTTCACTCACCAAAGATACAGTCAAGGGAACTTCTGAGCATTCTCTGGATGGTGCCTCTGCCTAACCATGTGCAGCTCCTGTTTCATGATCCCTCTTTATTTCACACACTCCACTCCTTGGCCTGTCACAACTGTGAACATGTCTCTCACCATCACCACATTTTACCATCTTCATTTTGCTAGACTTCAATATATACTTGTTCAATAAATGTAAAAAGAATGACTTTGAATTCCTCACAAAGATTCCCTATGCTCCTAACTTGCAGATACTGCCAGGGTTTCTGTGATGGCAAACCAAGGTAACATCCAGAAGGTAAAGTGATCATGTTCTGAACAGAAAGAGAAATCTTGCACAATGGGCGAAGAATGGGAGCAAACATTTCTCCTGGGAAGATACAGGGATGGCCAGTGAGAACCCAAAGAGATGCAGAGCAACACTGGCTATCAGGGAAATGCAAATCTACATTGAGGAGCACCTCCCAGCCACCAGGAGGCTATAATAAATAGAGAGATAACAAGCTTTAGCTAGAAAGTGGAGTCTTCACACACTGGCTTGTGGAATGCAACATGACTCTTCAGAGAACAGTCTACCAGTTCTTTAAACTGTTACATAGTTGCCACACCACCCAACAATTCCACTAATAGGTATTTACCAAAGAGACACTGAGAGATGACCATACAAAATCATGTTCAGGAATGATTACAGTGACCTTACTGATAACAACTGTGGAGACCATTTTCTCAGCCATGCAGGTGCAGACTTGCTGGGAGGTGGGGGGGGTTGTTGCAACTTTGGGAATGCTGTCTTGGGAAGGGTACAACTTGAAAGTGTAGCATGGGAATGCAACCTTGAGCCATAAGGCCTGAGCTGGATGCAAAAATACACTTATTTAATAGTATGTTATGATGAGCCCATGCTGCTTTGTACCTGGCTGTGTTCTTTTCCTTTAAAAGCCTGGGACAGCCAGTTCCTCCTGGCTCTCTCTTTCCTTCCCTCCTGCACTCTCCTGTAGTGTTGCTTGCAATAAAGACATATATACATTCAACTGCCTCCAGTACTACATGTTTTCTTTCAGTTTTCCACACATCCACTCCAGCACTGTTGGCCAAAATGGTGATCTTAACAAACTGGCATAGTCGGCAGGATCTGTTGGTAAGTCTGATGGCAGAGCTGTCCATTCCTTCAGCAGATTCAAATAAAGTAAATAAAATGTGGCCACAATCTAATTTGTGGTATCCAATGGCAGCTTTATTATTTCAGTGGGCTCCCACAGATGCTTGGGAGGACCTAGCAGCAACCCCAGCTGCCTTCAAGCCTGCTATCTCATGGGTGCTGGACTGACTCCTGGAGGAACGTCATACATCAGCTTTCTGGATGGCATAATTGTTTTTACAAGCTGTACAGCTATAACATGCAGAGAAACAGGCTTTTCAAGATCAGATACACCATATGAAGAAATCACAGACTGTGTTAAAAGCTAAGGTAACCAAACTAAAGAAACAAATCTACTAGTCAACCGCCTCTAGTTTGGGTAATGACCCCCTCCTACCCCAGTAATGCTGAGAGCCCGGCCTATTGTTAAATGCCAATTAAAACATAACTGACACTTGAATGAATATGGCTGACTAATGGGAGCCCCAAAAGTTAAGGAACATACTATGTATGTATAATACACTCTGGAGGGCTTAAGAAAGCTAATTAAACAATCTTGGCAAAAGCCCAGAAAATACATTATGGCATGGATGCTGCATTTATGGAATGATGGGGCTGATACTTTGATATCTCCTAAAGATATGCAACAGCTGAATTCAGTTACAAGAAATCCTTCCCTCCATTGATGTATACAAAGTGCTATGTGACAGGCCCCAAATAATATGAGAACTCCTTCTATGTTGAGCTGGTTAATGGCTATTGCCTGGGATATATAGGCAAATAATGGTGATATACTAGATACTCCCACAAAATTTACTTCATATGATAAACTGGTGCAGATATTGTGAAAAATGGTTATATGGCACATGATATTTCAAATAAAGTACACCAGTCCTGAAGACTAACTTTTCACTATGAAAATGAAAGGTACATTAACAGCCTCAGCTCCAGCAGGCTCTTTTGATATTGTGACTGCTCTCCTTGCACTGTATGTGGACAACAGCATTTATAATCTCACTCACCGTTTGTCTAGCTCGAGTGACATGGACATAAAATAAAAAGGCAAGGGACTATGTAATGTGAAATTTGCTGGGGCAAAGGCAGAAAAAGTAGGCAAAAAAAAAAAAAACAGCTGGGAGCTAACAAAAAACTTGCAATGACGGGTCCAATAAAGGTGACCTGTTGCATTATGTGAACTGACTGAATTGCAGCTGGAGTAGATCTTACACATATCGACAGGCAATCTACAGCTATGCTGTTTGCTATGTGAAAAGACCTTTCCACTAAACAAAAGTACATCAAATGCAAGGAGGGACAAACAAGTGGAAAAGTAAAGACCCAAGTGTTGACTTTGCAAAACCTGTTAAACAAGGACTTCTGGGATGGCCAAAATATAAAAGTAGTGGGGGACCCACTACCTCATGTGGGTCCCCCCAAAATATACAAAATATGCTTACATTAATAGATATAGGGGATGAACATACTTTGTTGTTTGGCAACCCTCCAAAATTCCCAGGACTCACAGCAATAATGGATGGTTATGGCTGAGGCTCTATGCATGCTGTAGAGGCACAACTGACATTGAAAGTTGGATAATTGGCACCTTGGCCACGTAAGGTATATATTCCCAGTGCCAAAATATATCCTGGGGGTGGATGTCCTCCAAGGATTATGACTAAATACTCCCATGGGAGAATTTCAGCTATGCGAATACATAACAAAAACAATGATGCAGGGACATCCACAGCACCTCCCAGTTTGCAAGCCATTGCCTACATGCATTAATGAACATAAAACAATCTAAGCTGCCAGCAGACCATAAATAACAGACACTATTGCAAAACTAAAAAAAGGTAATAATTATCTGCCCAGCACACAGCCCTTATATTTCTCCAATTTGGCTGGTTCAGAAACCAGAAAAAACATGACATATGACTTTGGACTACTTGGAACGTAATAAAGTTACTCTGCCTTTATATACTGCTGTGCCCTCGGCTAACAACATTTTGGACCAATTGACTTTACATCTAGGAAAAGACCACCATGGGGTGGATTTGGCTAATATCTTTTTCTCTATTGACTTAAGGCTGAAAAGTCAAAATCAATTTGCCTTTACCTGGCAAGGTTGCCAATGTACATTTTTATTGTTGCCTCAAGGATATGAGCATAGTCTGACACCGTTCCATAATCTGGTTGCCAAGGATTTGGCTACTTAAACACACTGTGGTGTATACTTGGCTCATTAAATTAATAACATTAATTAACCTCTCATTCTCTTGCAGAACTAAAAGCAGCAGCAGTATCGCTGCAATAAGCCCTATCCCAATGGGGATTAATGATCAATGACACCAAAATACAAAGGCCTGGTTGTTCTGTCAATTCTTGGGTGTTGTGTGGTCAGGTAGATTCCTGATACTATTATTAAAAAATACAGGTGTTCCCAATACCACAAAATAAATTAGAGTTATAAGCCTTCTTAGGTCTTGGGATTTGGTGAGCCTCTATCCCAAACATGGATTTTGCTGCAGCTCCCCTGTATGCCCTAAGGCAAATGGGCATAACATGGAATTGGACTGACTTAAAACAAACTGCCTTTGTTAAGGCAAAACAGTTAATGGCTCATGTGGGGAGCAGATTATCAGGAGCCTATGAGAACTTGACATAAGCACAGCTGTGTCAAATTGGCAGGCTGAGTTTAGCAGAAGGGGGCAAAAGCAAAATGCAGCACAGCTGCTTTTCCCTAAGTTGTTTACATTCAGAGAGAGAGCAGGTTTCTCTTGTTACTATGTCAAACCCCTCCATAAGAACTGTTGCTCCACCTCCTTGTTTACCCTGTATTTAAGACTCCCTGAAAAAGGATGGGGGTTTGATTGATTGATTGGTGAACTGCTTGCTAGAAGAGAATGATGCTGATACTGCTGCTTCTACTGCTGCTGCTGCTGGGTGCTGTTGTGTGTCTACAAGTCTAAAGACCAAGACTTTAACAGAGAACATGGGACAGTGCAAGTCTGAGGGCCAAGAATTTAAGAGAGATTAAGGAAAACATGGACATTATGAGTTTAAGTAAAGAGACTAAAGAATAGGAAAGAAGGTTTTAAAGATTAAAGAAGCAAAGTAAAAGAACAGAAGTAAAAAATCAACAAGGCTGTTGTGTGTCTCCAAGTGCCCAGCACACCTGATCCCAACTTTCTGCATGTTTGTCTTCTATCCTTTGTCCTTTCTGCACCCCCAGTCTCCCCCAGTTAGGTTGGTAGGAAAAGGAGCTCATGAAGCAAGCAAGAGGCTCAAGTACAAGAGTCATTGTTATTTTATTTTTTTAAATAAATTTACTGTTATTACAAAAGAAAAACCATTTAAACTGGATGTCACTACAGAGCCAAGAGGATATGGTTAGGGTCTCTAATAAAGACAAGAATTCACATGAGTGCCTAGTGGTTTTTGGTCTCAACTATAAAAAGGAGCTAAACTTCCCTACACTTTATTTTAAAAATAACTAGCAGTAGTGTATGCTGCTCTAATTGCTATAAGACCATCAAAAAAAAAAAGAGAGAGATTTAAGTCTGGACTAAGTATCCCATAACAAAATGGGTTCAATTTTGATCTAATTCTTCCAGGATGGGAGTAAATCTAAATCTCCCAGGATTGGAATAACTCAAAGTCCCACATCAACCAAGTGGGGTCCCTACTTAAAACAGCTGGCAACTATTTGAGACCTTTGAAATTTACTTCTGATGAAGTTGATATCCCAAATACACCCTAGTCCATATCAAGTGGGTTGACATCCCTACTCTTCACTACCTAATATACTGAGTATACTGAATCCACAGGTCACAAAAATCATATAATGAACAGTAAGTCACTATTAAAACTATCACTATACTGGCATATCCTAACATTATTTACCACCAGATGGTTCCCAGGTTCTTCCACCATTTTTGTTAAGGGTTACCAGTGAAGGTATTGTTTGTATTTGTGCGTGTGTGTGTGTTTTATAGCCTTAGCTATATACAGAACATTTAATACGTAGTATGGCACAGGTTTCCTTTGGGAAGCAGTTAGCAAATCTAGTGTCATATGGTTTTGAAGGACCACTTTTTTATTTGGGCTGTGTTACTGAGAGCAGCCACTACATGTTTCATGAGGGCCTCAATTTTCTTTTTAATATAGATGTCTGCACCAGCAGGGAGAGTTATAGCTAAGGGAAAGTAACCATCAAGGGGCACACTTGGCCCTGTGTCATTGATAGTATACAGTATCTCAGTTGGCAGGGTCCTTTCTCTAGGTAGTAATAATGGTCCCTCATACATGTGGATGGCCCAGGTACAATGTCTGGGATGATAGGGCCCTGACAATGTTTACATACCCATATATCCCCAGGAAGAATCCAATAGGCTGGTTCTGTGTTGGTGTAAGAATGATTTCATCAGTATCCAGATGTAGGATAAATAATACCATTATGAAATTTTTGGGGTAGTCAACCAGCTGCCTTTTTAGGTTCTATTGTGGTTTGTTTTATACATATGGGTGCCTGTACTTGTAACTCCTTATGGACCCAAATACCATGCAAAAATACATCTTTCTGAAGGGGTAAAGTTTGTGGAGACCATATTCTCAGTCATGCAGGTGCAGTCTTGTGGTAGGGGGAACACAGCCCTGGGAATACTGTCTTGGGAACAGCACAACTTTGGGAAAGTGCAGCCATGGGAATGCAAACTTGAGCCATCAGGCCCGAGCTGGATGCCAAAGTACAAGTATGAAACAGTATATTATGATTAGCCCAGGCTGCTTTGTAACTGGATTTGGGCCACTTATGTTCTTTTCCTTTAAAAGGCATGGATAGCCAGTTCCTTCTGACTCTCTCTCTCCTTCCCTCCTGCACTCTGCTGTAGTGTTGCTTGCAATAAAGATATATATACATTCAACTGCCTCCAGTCCCATGTGGTTTTTTTCAGTTTTACCCACTCCAGCACTGTTTGCCAAAATGGTGGGCTTAACACAACCAAAAAGTGAATCCAATACAAATGGTCATCTAATGAATGAGTAAATAAAATATAGTATTTCCATAAATGGAACATTAATTGACAACATTCCCCTCCTCCCTCTTAACTTCCACAGTAACAGAGAATTTTTGGTGTTTTCTTTTGTCAAATCCCTAAAACAGGAAGCATCATAATAATAGAGTGAGTTGATATCTACTTTAATTATCATTTCAATTATTATTAAATTCTAACCAAGCATTCAAAGCAGTTTTACAATAGTCATTTTTTTTAAATTTAGGGTTAATAAACTAGAAATCTCCTCTTTCCATGACATTAAAAATTAGCTCACATTATTAGTAGAGTACTTCAGTTAACTCCATTTTAATAAAGATTTCCTCTATTTATGAAATCTCTCACAAGTTAGATTAACAACTGGAATCAAATTTCAGCCCAAATTCATGTAGCTTATTCATAAAACAAGGCACTGAAAATGTCTGCATGAGTCAATTGACTCTAAAGACTTAGCAGGTTTCATCTTGCTCCATTAATTCATTATCAGTAAAATTACACATGCAAGTATCCTCACCCCAGTGAATATGCCCTCTAGGTTATCAAGATCACAAGGAGCAGGAAACAAGCTCACAATAGTACCTAGCCCAAATTGCCTTTCCTTCTCACACCAGAACCAGCAGTGATAGAAATTAGGCTACATGCAGGGCACAACTGGCTTTCTTTCCTCCCCTTCTCTTGTAGACTGTACCTCCCAAAACCCATTGGCCTGGGCTTCTGGCAAGGAAGCACCAGGCGCAGCTCAGGAGGGATCTGAGTCTGCACTGCAAGCAGGTCCTCAGCCTCCTTACACTTGCCACCCTCTGGAAACACCATTTCACTCACACCTGTACCTGAGCCTGTGCCTGCAGAAGCTCCTCCTATCTCTGCTGTGGCTGAAAGAGGCTCCAATCTCAGTGTTTCAGTGTCATCCTCCTGCTACCAACTCCCTCTGGAGTCAGCTCAGATGACACCTGGGGTCACCAAGGCTCCAATGGAGCAGCAAGAGCAGCATGGATGTTGTGTGCTAGGGCAGGGAAGCCATCCTAGGGAGCCTGTCTTAGGAGTCTCTGTGCTTCTTGCCTCTAGGCAAGGTCCAACTGTGCTCCTTCTCCACTTGGAGCTTACTTACCACCTTTGCATCACCTTCAGTGCAGCATTTTCTTTCTAGATTCTGAGGCTTCTTACCTTTGGCCATCCCTAGCAACAGTGACAGACCCTGCAACACTGAGAGGCTGTAGGGAACAAACCTGATGCAGGTGGTACTGAGCATGGTCTGGACTGGATTCCCTCTCTCCCCACCAGGTGGAGAAGACTTCAGTACATCCCAAGTGGATGCACAATGCTCAAAATCCTAACATAGCATGGATTTTAAAAACATACATTATTTTACTCACCATGAGATGCACCAGCAATTGTTGCACATATCCCAATTCCAGGAGCAGTGACATGTGGAAACAGATGCACATCTCAGGAAAGATGAAATGTGATCACAACTCAATGGAGTAGCTCCTTCCTATCAAAGCTGACCCTCTGTGGCTCAAAAATTTCCTGGAGGAGAAGGAATTGAGATTTCCTTGGCATCCATTGGGCTTGGACTCTTTCTCTCACCATGTCTGAATGAGGGTAAACAGAGAGGGTGGTGCTGTCAACAGATTCTAGAGGTGAGCAGGAAAGGGGATCCTATGAGCAGGTGGAAAGCAATCTGCCATCCACAGAGTCTGCTGAATAACAAAGCCACACAGTGTCCTGTCATCTTACAAAGAAATAGAAAACCTCAGCTGTGGGGACCTGACAGGTGTATTGAACAAGTTTGAGTTTGGTACAGCTCTAAACTGCAGAAGGGAGCAAGCATAGTTATGCCCAATAAATTACAGGCTTGATTGGCACAGCCTCAGCTGCAGAAGTGGGCAAGATGCAGTACAGCTGTTTTTCTCTTTAATGTTTATATTCAGAGAGAAGCTGTCACAGATTCCTCCTGTTCCCAAGGATTACAATATCACACCCAGTCCCCCAAGAGCTGCCTCTCCACCTCATGTTGCCACTGTATATAGTAAACTCACTGGAAGTGGAGGAGGCTTGTGTGTCTCCATCCAAGTGCCCAGCCTACCTGGCCCCAGCTTTATGCATGTTTGGTCTTTTGTCTGTTGTCTTTTCTGCTTCTCCCATCACTGTCAGTTAGGTTTCTAGAACAAGCTCATGCAGGATGTGAGACTCAGCTCCATCACACTGGGGGGCACTATCAAGCAAGGAGTAGTCCTAACACCTTTCCACATGGCTCAGCCCGTCTGTGCAGAGATAAGCCCAGGCCCTAGTGAAGAGTGAACTGGGTAGAGCCTTCGCTTTGTCAAAAAGCCAGAGTTTCTGACAGCATAACAGAAGTTGGTGCCTGCAACTAGAAAGGCCAGTCCCAGGTGATGGGATGATCTGGAAGGGACTGGCAAGGAAGCAGGCAAGGCAAGGCGCCAAAACACTGCAGAGAAGAGATCCTAAATGCAGAACAACCTCAAATGAGACCTTCAGTAGGAAGTGAATGAGTTTCTCATGCTTTGAAGACTACCATGTACCCTGATGTGCTGCCCACTGAGCTCCCAGCAGAACACAGTGCCCATTCTATAGCTGTGGAGTACTGAGAGCTGCCAGCTGCATGCTGATTCCCTCTTCTTTGTGGTGGTCCTTGGCTAAAAAGTTCCCATTCTTTCAAGGCTGCCCTCTCTAGGGGCACCTGGTGTCCAATGGGTGGTAAATGCACAAGTATAGAGAAATGTTGCCCTCATCCCATGAGTGACAGAGGCAGAGCCATCCCTCCCAACTCCTCACAGGGCAGCCTGCTGTCCAATTTCTCCCTCTGTTCTCACCAGCTCTATTCTCTTTCAGTCTCAGATCCTCTCCATCAGTAGTGTAGAGACATCTTCTCAGCCTCCTCCAGGAAGTCTTTCTCACTAAAGCCAGCACCAATTTCAAACCACTCAATCTAATTTTTACCAAAACTGGAAATATTTTTTCTGCCTCTCAATTCAGAACTTTTAGGCTTGACCATCTGTACTTGCTGGTGTCTCCACCATGCTGGGAGCTTCCTGAAGACATCAAAGTGGCTGGTCTCCAAGCATGGGAATTATTTCTTTCCTCTGGTCAAGGTCTTCTCCAAAATGGAGACCAAGTCTCCTTCAAATTCCATCTCCTAGGCTAAGATCAATAATCCGAAATGATACCCTGAGAAAAGACAGAATGCTGAAGGATCAGACTCAGCCACTCTTCTGTGGGCTGGGCATCAGTCACCTGGGTTCCAACCTTCTGAATGGGACTTGGAAAAAAATTGCTTTCTGGGCTCTAAGTTGACACATTTGTAATTTGAGGCATTAAGCAGATGGCTGTGGTCACCTCTCTGCTGCCCTGTGCTTACACAGCTCTGCTGATGCCCACTCCTGAGGGTCCTCTATGATTCTTTGCCATTCTCTATGATTATGGCCCTCCTGCCAACATCAACTGTTAGCTAGTCAGTTGACCTGGCTGTCAGTACCACTCTCCACCTCAGACACATGGAGGGAATGAGCAGGTTGGCAGGCCACATGTCCTGGGTCATTACATTGAACAAGCTAACAATAGCCACGAGAAATATTGTTTCATAAGAGATTAAAAACTAATGAGAGTGGCCAAGGAGTCACAGCTACTCACAAGCCACATCTTCTGGAGAACATGTCTCCTTTTAAGCCTCAAATATGACTCAGTGAGAAGGGGTGGTACCAGCTCCCAGGGACCAGGCAATACCTTCCACACAGGCACTGTGAGTGTTGGTACTCCAGAGTCAGATATGGGCTGCTCTGCAGTCCAGGAGCTAAAGGGTCAGAACCAGGGTCTCTGCTTACCCTGAGCAGACCAGAGCCTAGAGAATGGCAGCACCTTTAGAAACAGGCAAACTTTGATGGTAGAGGCAGTTTTCCAGCCAGGCCTCTTTGTCTAAGTCTGTGCTGTTCAATGGAGGTCAGAGCTGGGTGCTCTGGGAGCTGTGGTGTCTGGAGGTCTGGTTGGCTATTTTTCCCTCAGCACTTCTATTCCTTCTTCTTCCTCTCTGTATCACTGTTTCATGGTCTCTGGCTTTGGTCTCTCTACAACAGTAATGCTGGCATTTGCTCTCATGCCTTCTGATCAGAGGGGAAAGAGCTGTTTTCCTTCAGCTCTGGATTAAAATCCCCATGTCATAGTTTATTTTTTATTGCTAATAACACTTTCTCACATGCTGGGTAAATTATAAGGAGAAGAGGTTTATCTATGCCCACGATTCTGGTCTAAGATCAAGGGGCTACCTGTGGTAATGGCCTTCTTGTTGGTAGGGTTTTGATGTGTCACGGGGCATCACAGGGCAAGAGTCAGGGAGTACATGTGTGTATGTGTGCCCTAGTGTCTCCCTCTTCCCATGATATCACCAGGACTCAATAATGGAGACTCCACTCCAATGACATTATCTAATCCTTATAACCTCCCTAAGGCTCCATCTTTAAACACCACATTTTAACTAAATTTTCACTCTTTAAAACCTCACAGTGAGGATTAAACTTTCACATGCGTTTCAGAGGGACAAATCCTACTGAAAACATAACACCAGGGAGGGACTCTGATTGGTCTGGCTTGGGTCAAAAGCCTAGCCCTGGACCAATCACTGTGGCCTGTGATCATGGATCAGATAAGAGGTTGGCAATTCCCATTTACACCACATGGCTAGAGCAAGTGGAGAGTGAGAATAGTGGGGAGAATCTGCTGGGTGTGGTGGTATGTCCCAGATAAAAGTGGCAGACAGGGTCATCTTCCCAAACGAAATGTTCTACCACCATCAAGGATAAAATTTGTTGTGACACTGTTGACATTTGGGGGTAGTTCATGTGAATATATTTTCCATTTAGAAAGCAAACATCTTAGTTGGACTGTAGCAAAGCTACTTCACAGAGGAGAAAGTGAGTGGTATGAAACCTATGAAAGATGATAACTTGTATCTCACTGTGAGACATAGTTTTCTGCCTTCTGTATTGACAAACATGATTTGTCCCCATTGGGGATATGGGAAATGCAATATCCACCCCAGTCTCCACTGGCCCTTGATACCACTTCTTAGAAGCACAAGGCAGCATTACCCTTAAGGAGACCCACCTGGTGCACATTGGGGTGTAAAACCCCAGAGACAATCTCACCTGTGTATAAAAGAAAATGTGAGAGCTGCAGCATTTTAGAGTCAGCAACATTATGAATAATCTCAGCAGGTATGATTTCCCTAGGGAGTCACAGAGTTGGCAATTGTCCTTCATCCTGAAGTCTAGGGTGTGGCACAGTAGGTGAGCCAAATACCAGGTCATTTCTTTTCAGGGCAATTCTAAACTTTTACTTTACTTTGGTCTGACCCTGAGTTACAAAGTCTTAAGTATGCTGGGGTTGAGTCAAGCAGCAGCCTTACTTTTTCATTATGAACCTCTGGACAGGAACACTTTCCATTCTCATATTTTCTTCTTTAGTTAAAAACTAGAAGTGATAAGAGACCATTGCCATGATAGTATCCCAGGAGAGAAAAGGTGAATAGAAGTTGGCCTCAGAGTCTCCCATCCTCTGATGGTCTGAGAGGATCATCAAGTGTCAGGCTAGGACCTGAATTAGCTGTGGTTTATGACCTCACCACATGGAATATGTGGAAAAGCAAAAGGGCATGCAAACTCATACAGGAAGCACTTCTCCTTAATGTTCATCTGCTGTTCAGATCTGAGGGCAGGTTCCCTTAGGGGCAGGGAATAAGTGCCTCATTCCCTCAGGAACCCCTATAGCTCCTGGCTTTGAACTAGTGCATGGTTGGTGTTGGCAATGCACAGGATATGGAAGAAGGCCAAAACCATAGGCATAAGATCCACATCCACAGATGGGTGTGAGGGGATATAAACTGAGCCATGTCTCCTTCCAGGTTATATCAAGACTTAGCCCTAGTTGTGCCTGGCATTCACAGGCAGAGGGCATAGCAGGTTTTGTGTATCTACTACTATTCCAGTCAGGGATCTTTCCAGATCTCCCACCACATGGCCAGTGCCAGCCCCCACCAAGGGAGTCTCAGTCACTTTTGTATCTTTGGGATCCAAAGGAGATCCAAGTTGACACTCAGGGAACAGCAATCCAAGTGCTCTATTCCATATTCAAGGATGTCAGGTTTCTACCCCAGAGCCCTGAACTATTCCTAACACATTGCCTTGGCTAAGCAGTGAGATGGCTCAGGACCCCTGAGACTCCAAAAGAGAGATGCAAGACATGATGCTCAGATGTCTCCCTCCATCCTTTGTAAGCAGGGGCCTTTGTGCATTGCCACATGATCCACTATGGCTGCCTAAACTTGGCTGTATTGATTTTAGCAACTTTCTTTCTCCTTGCTTTTCTTCAGGGTATCAGTACTACTTGGCAATATCCACCCCATTATGTTCTTTCTGAGCATATTCCTCCCATAATTCTTCAGGTAAAAAGTGTCACACCAACATGACAAACCCCTTCACTAGAATATTTTCTCAGGTCATGCCAGACTGTACAAGGACTGACAACCTGTGCCATATTCCACACCTCTTTTGTGCCAGTCATGTCCACATAGATCCACCTGCATCCTCTACTAGTACTTCTATATTCCATGTGATTTAGTCTCTTTGAGGCAAGAAGTAGAAGGGATTAAACATACAAGGAGTTCATTAGGAAAACTATCTCTGGGGAAAATGTTGGAAGAGCTGGGAAGAGTAGGGGAGTGATTGGGTTGTCATATGTATAGGATTCTGTGGAAACTCATGTCATTCTTGATTTCAAATATTTTTATTTTCATTATTCTTTGTAGGCATGTATTGATTTAATCAATAATATCACATAACTAACATTTTGCTTTTTAAATTTTCTCAATTCTTTTCCTGATTTCTATTTTACTTTTATCATTTTACTGTGACATTCACATATTGTTTTATATATATGTATTTATATATAATACATCGAATTGAGACTATGAAAAAACACTTAGAAATATAAATGATCAACTAATTTTCTGCAAAGACCAAAGGTAATTAGTTGGAGAAATTGTAGTTTTTTCAAAAATAGTACTAGAACAATTAGATATCGCTATATTAAAAAATATATATTTTTATATATATATATTGTACCAACTGCAGAACAAAGACAAAAACCACTTGGAAGAAAATCCAAGTTGAGTTAAACCAAGATTTTCTTTGTATTCCAGTAAATTCACCATCAAAAACAGAAAAAAATGTATGAAACAAGCTACCAAAATTAAGAACTTAAAGTTTGCAAAGTATAGTTAAAAGAATACAAGAGGAAAGCCACTCTTAGGGGGAATACACTTATAATTTATTTATATAAATTATACATATATAAATATTTATATAAATTATACATATACAGACACATACATATAACAATAGATTTGTATCCTGAATATCCATTTTTAAAAAAAAATCCCAAGCTCTTTGGGGTTAGTGGAGTGTTTCCAGTGGTAGAGCACCTGCTTAAGAAGCATAAGGCCCTGAGTCCAAGGCCCAGTGTTGTCAAAAAAAAAATTAAAAATCCCAAACCAAAAATCAATAATAAAGCAAACAATTTACTTGAACAGATACTTCACATGGGTAGAAAATAAGTGATTGAAATGACAGTCAGCATTATTATATATTATGGAAATAAAAATTAAAACAACAATGACTTGCCACTGCTGTAACAGAAAGTCTTACTGATAGACAGTCTAACTTTTAAATACTATTTATAGCAATTGCTGAAAAGAATAGGAAGCAGCCTAAATTCATGGCATAAAATGACCAGTTTGTGAGACAGTCAAGTGGACTGAAGCTGTTATTCAAGTCTGGTATAACTTTAGTAGTATTTTGGCCTTTCCCCCAATTATTACTGATAGAAACTTGTTAAAATTGTTCCCAAAAAGCATGTCCACTGGCCTTAATATGAATTCACAAATAACAAGACCAGAGTTTTTGAGGGAAAGGAAATAAGGTTTATTATTCATCAGATGCAAAGGACAGAAGAGTCAACCTATCAAAGCATTGTAGTCCTCCTTCTGTGAGAAAATGACTTCTTTTTAAAAAGGAGTTCATCATTAGTGAAGTGGCTCAAGAGGTAGAATACATGCATAGCAAGTTTAGCTAGTGTGAGTCCCTGAGTTCAAGCCCTAGTTCACCAAGAAAAAAAAATACAGAATCAAAAGGGGAGTGCAGGGGCTCAGTTTGAAATAGGTGATCAAATACATGTACTGCAATAGTTGCTGGCCTTGGATCTTATCTTCTGGTTTACTGGTCCTACATCCTGAAGTTGGTATGTCTTGTAGAACAGAGTTTTACCTCTTCTTGGTGGGCAGCAAGAGGTAAAGAGGAGAAGATTACCTGATTTAATTGAAGATTAAAGAGTGTTAAACTTGGGACCCTCAGCAAGGAGAGACAGAGAAAGAAAATGGGGAAGCAAAATAAGTTTGAGAAACAAACACTGCAACCTGGCCAGCACTTAGGCTGACTACAACCAAAATATAGTAGTTGTTGTTTTTTTTTTCCTTTCATAGTCTTAGTTACACTTTCCCTACTGTAATTTGCTCTTTACATTTGTGTGGCTAAGTAGTGTCACAATCATTTAATTGCTTTCAATCTTTAATTTGTGTGCCAAGTAGGTAGTCAGTGCTCCTCAAAAAAAAAAAACTGATTTTAAACCCCCATTACCAAATCTCTATTAATTTTGAATATTTTCTGTCTCCTTCTACTATGTTTTCCTTTCCACCTTCAAATGTTTCCTATATACTAAAGGGAGTTAAGTCTTAAAAGCAGAACACTTCTCAATACTGTCAATTAGAATTTTGCATGTCAGATTCCTTTGTCTTATATTGCCTCATTTGCAAATGTAAGCATGGACTCAAGAACCAAAAAAATAAGTTCAAGCAGCTGTATTAACAAATTCATTGAATCTTGGCAGAACCACTTCAAATAAAATTCTAATGCAGCACATAGGCTTTACCATTATAGAACTTGGGCCTTAGATAATGGTTTCCACAAAATTATGTCATTCTTTCTTAAATATCTGAAGAAATGTGAAGTATGCCAACTGACAGGTCACTCCTATCCCTTTTCACTCAGTATTTAAAGCAAAACCACTTCATGTCCTGCTCTGAAAATCCAGTTAATCCTGAATATCAGATTGTCAACCCCAGGTTTTATCAATGGTGCACCAGAAATAGACTGTATGCAACTCTTACACCTGAACTTTTACTTAACAATTCCCTGGGGAATCACAGTGTTGAAAATAAAGCAAACACACACTTCCACACACGAGCCCTCAGGTTTCTCTCCCCTCACCTTGCAAGGATACTACAAACCACAACAGTTCTGTGGCATCTAAAAGTGTAATCCTTGTCTTGTGGTTGCAAAAGTGGTGGCAGCACCTTTGCAAAGGAGTTGAAGCAGAGTAGATCCACAGTCATACCTTCCTAACACGTGGCTTTCCATCCCTTAAACCATGGTCTGGTAGCTCAATTTTCTTAATATATGTATTCTGTCATCCATAGCAATTTCCATGTATCTTTATGACTGTGGAGTGGTCCAGTAGAATAAATTTTATTAACATCAGCATTGGTTGTTCTGTACTTCCTGTGTAGCCCAGAATGGCATGATTTCAGGGCTGCCCATTCTTGGAAAGACACAGGAAATTCAAATTTGCCAATGTTAATGGCAACAATTAACCCAAGACAGCACAGTCACCTTGAGATGTGGATATAATCAAACTTTGATAAAGTCTCTGTGTTCTTGGGCATCAATGATTGTGAAGTAATCTCTCATCTGAAATTTTCATCAGAAGACAGCAATGTTGACAACATGCCTAGGCTCAGATCTCAGTTTACCCAAGAGATATAGGCATACTTGAAAGAGTAGGGGTTAGGGGGGAGAAATGGCCCAAACAATGTATGCACATATCAATAAATGAATAAATAAAATAAACTAAAAAAAGGAAAAAAAAAGAGTTCTTCCACATGCCAGAAGCATCTATATTTTGCTAATTGCAGCACATTTGTAAATGATGTGACCAGCAGGGGTTGCCCTATAGGTTGATCTAGTCTGACGAATGTGGCTGATGTTACCATTCACCCCAACTTTCATCTAATACTATCAGTTTCCCATCTGTCACAATTTCCCAGTATTATAACTGGGAATGATGTTGGTTTTTTTCTTTAAGGTAATTAAGCATCCTTTAAGGAAATTTTAAAAAGAGAAAAATGCACTTTTCTTTATTGTGAGGGTACATTGCAACATTTACACAGGCTATTACAATGCATCAAATATATTATACATGAATTCATCCCCTGTACCATTCTCCTTTATCTCCCTTCTCCTGATTCCTGGAGTAAGAATTTTTTTTTGCATTTAGATACATGTGTACACATTTTTTACACTATATTCACCCTCTTACCCCCTTTCCTCTCACCTCCTCCCTCCCACTGATGCCAGCCCTCCCCCTTGGGTAGAACTTGTTCCGCCCTCCTGCTCTCTGACTTTGTAGAAGAAAAAAGAGAAAAGAGGAAATGAAAAACATGACATTTTAGCTTGTTTAAGAAACTACCATAACAAAAGGACTAAGGTAGAATGAAGAAAATTAAAGTAGATAAATCAATTGGGGTCATAATACATATATATATGGAAATATCACAAGCAAACTCCCTGTGTAGCTACCTTTATCTCAAAACCCACCTTTTATACCAGTCAAAAATTTATTTATTCCCAGCAACCTTTTGTCCTCCTGAAAATTTGTTTCCTCCAATCCCTTCAAACCTAAAACTAGCTTCTGATATATTTGTGATATAGGTCCTTTGAAAATATATCTTATATTTTGCTAACCAGAAAACATTTTTATTTAATTTTCACATTTGAAGCATATTTTCATTGGATATATAACTCAGAATTTTTATTTTTTGGTATTTAAGAATGTTATTCCATTGCCTGGCCTCTTTACAGTTTCTGCTAAGAAATCAGATGAAACTACTTAGCTACTCAGAGGAAGATGCAGGAAGTGTCTTCTTTCCTTCCTTCCTTTTTATATCCTAGCTTTCTTTCCCTCTTCTGCTTCCTCTGCCTTCTTACTCCCTCTTTATTTACTTTTTTGTTTTAGTTTTTATATTTTTGCTTTAGGGTTAGTGAGATTCCTAGACATCTAAGTCAATGTGTTTTGTTTTCTGAAGCAAATTTAAGAAATACTCCTCTCTTATTTTTTCATACTGATTTTTCCTTCCTTCTTTGAGGACTCTACACTATGCAATAGTGCTCCACATATTCCTTAAACTCTGCTCATTTCCCTTAAATTTTTGCTTGTGCTCTACAGATTGTGAAGTTTCTATTGCCTTTTTTTCTCCTTTTATTATGTTGTTTTTACATTTACTCACATGTGTAAACATTGTCTGTATCTCCCCCCTTCCCTCTTCTTCCAGGCAAAACCTGAAAATGTCTTTAGACATTTTTTTCTTCAGGTGAAACTCTTTTGTAAAGTGATCTCTATGAAACTTTTTAAGACAACTATCTTCTACATTATTGTGTAGTTCCTTCTTATGTTTACTGTGCAGACATTTCATTTATTATAATTATATATATTCCAACACATTTAAAATTTTAAGATTAAAAAAATTTTAATCTTTTTGTACTTAAAATTTAGGCTGTTTCAGTGTTTCTTTTTACTTCTTGATTCTCAATTCTTATTGTACTATCACTTATTACTTCATTCTTATTGTATTACATCTATTGTATTACTTTGGACAAGATGTGTTCTTGCTCTGAAGAGAGTTGGTGTTTTACTTTAGTAGAAGACCAGCTGCTGGGTAATCATCTTCAGTTCATGCAGGCTTGTTTTATACTTTCTTTTCTCTTCTGTGGAAAAGCTGATTTTCATATCACAATGCATATTTGATGTCATGCAAACTCAAACTTTGCAAAGATTTTCTTTATGTGCTGAATTTCTCCTTTGTATTGTATCATATGAATTTATTCCCATTAGAAGTGAATCTGAATCAATTAAATAATTGTTTATTGTAGTACTAAAACACCTCTGTCTTTACTCACACAGGGTCCAATTTATTGAGTAATGTAAACTCTCAGTATCTTGTGGATTTATTCTTCTCAGTTTCTGAATTTTTAAACATAATTTCACAGTGAATTTGTTGAGTGAACCTTATTTAAGGTTGATTTTTTGGGGGGTCTTTCTCTTTGTTATTACCAAATGCCATTATGTTTAATTTAGTGATATTATTTGCTTTATATTCAATAAGTCTATTTGATTTTTCTCTTTTGTTCCTTTCTTAAATTCTATTATACTCATGAAACATTATTTTCAGTATTCCATTCTTATTCTCTCTTAACTTTCATGCATATAGTTTTACTCTTTATTTAGTGGGTAACTTAAGCTTTTATTCTGAGCTTATTGCAATTTATTGATTTTATTATATGTGCTAGACAATTTTTATCATTTTAACTCTTTTCTGTTTCTTTGATTTTTAGTTTTTAATTTTTTTTCTATTTTGTCAAGCTTCTTCCTATTCCTCTTTTGATCTTTCCCCCCTACTTTACATAAATGCATTAGTTTTTGTATTTGCTTCTATTATTTTATTAGTTGTACATTTTTTGTTTTATTTGTTCATCTAGAAATAACAGTATTGATCTTTGTTTTTTAAATAAAATTTAAGAAATATTCTTAAATTGTTTAAATTTAAGAAATAAATTACTGAAAACAAGTATTGAGTACTTATTAAGTTCTTAATTTTTTCTTCTCCTGAGTACTTTTCTTTGAACATTTTGTTTAGCAAGCCACAACAAAATCTATAAAGCACTCAGTAGCAGAAAAAGAAAGTATCTGGAAGCTGAACTTCCTCATCTGGAGTCTTCCTCCCTTTCTTTCCCATATTCGCCATGAAGGGATTCCATAGGGTAGGTTTGAAGAATGAAGTCTAAAACTATTTTGATTGTATTTTTCTTTTTCCCTTTCCTGTCACCAGGAATTGAACAATGTTGTTGCATTCTGTACCCCAGATGCAGCCACTGTTCAGATGAAGGTGATGAGAAGTTCTGATTTCAGAAGTTGCTTTCCTCCTTCCTGCCTGCAGTGTTTTGCAGCTAAAGCAATGTAGTGCAGACTTTAATTTTCATGTTAATAAGATTAGATTATGGATTAATAAAGCCACAGGCAACCAAAATTACTTAATGTTTTCCAAAAAATCTTACATATTTACTCAAATTGTTTTACTACTTCAGGTAATAAAGCTTAATGTGTCAATTGATTGCTTTTATAACTTCTTTACTATCAATTAAACAATCTTTAAAACATATACTAGGTTGCTAATTTCATTAATAATTTATTAACATTTTTGGACAGGGTTTTTTTTTTCTTCTTATGAGGCACTTTAGCAAATGTTGAAGGCAGTTTTGAAATACTGTTTGCCTTCCTATGTGAGACCTTTGGCAGGATCTAGGAACCCAATTAATACAAGTTCTGATTAGTAAGAGTAAAGAAGAACACTTTTATTAATTCACATGTATACTCAAAACCTCACCAAAAAACAAAGTCTGAGAAATGACCAAAGCCTGTTGCTTTAATATTTTTTGAATAAAGAGCAATACATTTGTGAAGGAGTTCCAGGACAGAAGGATCTCTGGGCTGGGATAGTAGATTGTGGTATGTTAGGAAGAGACACATGTCTGGGGATGTGGAAGCTAGTGGAAGACAAATGTTATTTCAGAGTATACTTATTCAAGTCCACTGCAGCCCCAGTGCAACCCCTTTGTGATGATGGACATATTCTAGCCTTGGTATGGAAAAGATAGCCACATCAAAGAGTCTTCATGCCTTGCTGTGTGTGGAGAAAATAGGCCACATGCTGCTTTTGGAAGCTACAGATCCTCATGTAATTTTAGCTTGAAATATTCAATGTCCCAATCCAACACATATTGTCATAACTCCTTCACCCTGTGTTTCAGGGTCAGAATACTGGATCTACTTCTGTTACACCATTCTTCCACTGGAGAAGCTCTAAGAGGAGACAATCACTGGCAAACATTTCATGAGATTTTTTTTTCCTGAATCAGCAAGTATTTCAATGGTAAATCAAAAACAGATAACTGTTGGTGGGTAGTACAGTTATTTACAAAATATTTTCACTGACCTGTCCATTTACATTAGAATTCCTTGTCCAGTGTGTCCTGGTTTGTGGTGTGAATCAATGTGTTGCCACTGCTATCACAATGAGTTGACTCTGGGTTGCACCATAGCCTCTGCAGAGACCTGGAGCCTCCGAGCTCTTTACTGCTGGATTTCAGGCTACAGACAGCTGAATGGCAGTGACAGAAGAAAACCTCTGTATGGACTCTTCCTGGGAAGAATTGATAATTTGCAGCAGCTGGGCAATGTTCCTCATTAACATCTATGTCAGTATAGTCATGACATGATTTCCCTGTGCTCTTTGGTCTGTCTAGTGGGCCCCTAGGCAAGGTGCCCCTGCCCATCAAGATGTGGTACCAGGCATTCAGCTATAATCATGATTCTGCACCCATGACTCCTCCATTGGACAAGGGCAGAATCCCTTGGCAGTGAGTGATTCCAAAGCTCAAGTATCAGGGACTGAGAGGCCAGGGTTTTCCCTTTGCCAAGACCCCATCAGTGGCTACTTGTGGTGAAGGCTAAAGCTACCCATGTCATCATGAATTCTCTGATCACAAAACAGACCTTGGAGAGCATCCAGCATTTTGAATAACAGGCAGGGCTGAGGGATGCTCGCTACACACCTTATAAGTGCCTCACTACCGAGGAGATCAAGTGCCTCTGACTGACAGAAGTGATCCATAAATTAAAATAGCAGAGAGGAGAGACAACAAAAGAAGAGAAGCAACCTGCATCAGCCCCATCCACCCAAAGCAGCACACTTACTCTTCTCCTAAGCAGAAACTTAGAGGCTGAATTATCTCGGGTTCCTCCACTGCATTACCTGGTCCAAATCCTAGCATCATGGATCCTGGAAGTGGGGATAAGGACAGAAACTTGTCAGATAAATTGAGCTTGTTTGGACCAAGACCCCACCCAAAGTCTGATTCTAGAGGTTTTAATATCTAGGCCTACATAGGAGCCTAGAAGCCAACTCCTGTGGATCTGATCTGTGCCCAGGCCTCCAGAATGGCTGAAGATCCAGCAGCCTTCAGGCCACCCAAGATAGATGTCCCAGTGATAGAACAGAAGGAACAACCACTTAGAAATGGTAATCCCAAACCCTGGGACTTGAACACGCTCACACTCACTGGCATTAAGAATGCTTTCTATCAGAGGGACTATTACCTTGGCTCTGACATAGAAATTATATGTTTTTCACAAAGCCTATTAAACTGAGTCTAGAGTTGGAGACATATCTGATTTTTGAGCAACATTAGGGTAAAGCTTCCCTTTGTATGGAAGAAACTATTCTGTACCACTCTAAAGTTAGACTGAAAAAATGTCAGCAGTTATATTTGGGAAACCCCACGACTTATTATTATTGTCATTTATCCTAGAAAAGAACTTTAATTCTTGTGTACTAGGTAAATAATGTTTTTTCTAAACCCTATACTTCTTGATTCTTTTACCATAACCAATGTGAGCATTGACAAATCATGGCTTATTTGCCCTGGCAAGTTTGGGCAGTTCTGGCTCTGTCTGCTGACAGTGCAGGTGTTTTGCTCCACCCTTGTCAGTTAGGGGGACTAAGACCTGTTTGAGATCTGGATACAGTTACCAGCTAGACTTTGCAGAGCCCTCACTTCCTAGGCTGAATCTAGAGGTGCTTTGCTTTTTGATCAACCTTATGGGTTGCTTTGTCCTGCAGCCAGTTCTTCATGCCTTTTGGTACCTCTTGGGTCACTGATACAGGAGGGATGCTTCTCTTTCATATGTCATTGAACAAATAATAGCCTTGCATATCCCTTCTTGTACTTTAACATAAAATTAATTAAAGATCACTTTGGCTGAAAACTTCCTAAGGGAGTAAATTGAGTGTAGTGATTTGGTATTGATAAACAGATACTAAGCTTTTGTTTTGGTGGTGATGGATATTGAACCCAGGGTCTCTTGCAGGCTGGGCGAGTGTGGGACCACTGAGTTAATGTCTAGCCCCTGCATGTTAGACTTTTTTAAGGGTAAAGAATGTGGTAAGATCATTTGAATTATAGATTTGAGGTTCATATGCAATTAATGTCACCTTGTTTTGATTTGTCCAGGTCAGAGTTTGAAACTTTTTTTTTTGGCATAGAGGTATGGAGAGTAGGAGGAATTCAATATTTTTCTATAATGAAACCATTTTCCATCAAAATGAGCCTTATACCTTTATGCAACACATCTTATAGAGGACAGGAAGTAAGGAAACCACCTTTTATTTTTCTAAATGGGTACATGTTCACTAGCTTGATCAGTGTGTCCAAAATCTTTCTGCTTCTGTTTTGGATGGTATTTTATTTACATAATAGCTGACTTTCTCATAAAGATGCCCTGGACTCTAAAATTTTCAGAAAATATAATTTATTTGTAACAAATTTATTTGTTACTTCTTTCTCAAAAAAAATTCCTTTACAAAATCAATAACAAGAAATATAAGCAATTATAATAAAATATCTTTTTTTTCCAGAGAAACTAAGAGGTCCCAAGTAGTAGTCTTTGACTCTCAAGACAGCACACACTCCATGTCATTTCAGAACCAGAGAACTATTCAAAAATGAAAAACCCAAACCTCATATGCAATGAAAAACAACATCTGGATTTCAATACTGATGGGAAGACCAAGGAAAAACATGGGAGAAAGGGAAAGAGAGAACAAATACTGATGAAATAAGAAGGTAGGACCTGTGAGGCTGCTGGAGCAGATCTGTGATCTCTGCAGAAACATCAAGCCATAGTGTAGGCAAATAAACCCTAAATCCTCAACCTCAACACAAGTTTTGCAATTCTAAAATTCTCCTCATGTTTTTCAATTCTAACCCCCCTCTCTCCCAAACATGGAAGAGGTTTGACACCTTTTCTTAAGTCCATGCCAATTGGATTTGGGGACTAAGGTAGTTCATCTCTAGCCACTGTGTGAAATGGATTCTGAATCCTCTATGCTTTATCACTGCTGCCATCTGAGAATGATGCCTTCAGTGGAACCCAGAGCCCTGCTATTGGTCATGTAGCCCAATTTGTATAAAATGTGCCTGCCACTGTTATGACACCAGGTTCCCCATGCCTGAGCTAATAGGTGTGAGGAATAAAGAGCTTACCTTTTCAAATGTTTGAATGCAGTAAGTCTTAAAATGTGCAAAAATGAACTGGTTTTATATGAGTAAAATAAGTGTTCTAATAGCATTTTTCACCTCTAAATATGGAAAATCTGTTAGATTGGTAATACACATAGAATTGTATTTTTTAGCTCACTCTCTCTGAGGTCCACTTAGTTTTCCTCCTTCTTACCAGTTCTGCCTTTTTGTGTATATTAATTGCACAAAATAACAGATTTCATTGTGCCATTTTCATAGATGGATATATGTATTTTGATCATGTTCTCCACCATTTACCCTTTTTATGCCCCCTTCTCTCTGATAGTCTTTCTTCTACTTCCATGTTATCTTGTTTGTTCCTTCTAGATTTCATATGAGAAAAAAGCTGAAATACTTATGAGTCTGGTTGACTTCACTTAACTTGATACTCTATCCATTTTTCTGAAAACTACATAATCTTATGCTTTTTATGGCTGAATAACACTTCATTGTGTATATATGACATTTTCTTCATCCACTTATCTGTCAATGATCATTCTGGGCTGATTCCATAAGTTGGATATTGTGAGTAGTGCCTCCATTAACATGTGTATTCAACTATCTCTATTTTACTTAAAAATCTAATGTGGAAAACAACATTTTGTTTTTCAACCCCATTCTCCAAATACATGGCTTCCTATGCAAATTAAAATGAAAAACAAATCATAAAACTTTTATCAATTCCATACCATATATACAAATATAGTAGTCATATGGAGACAATACATCCAGGGCCTACTTACTCAAATGATATTTAATTCTTATCTGAAGAGTCATATGTCTCCAGTCTTTGCTTATTCTTCTCAAGCCTGACAAGTTTGAGGAATACTGGTCAGGTGTAAGCCATTTACCAGTAGAACCTGGATGATCAAAGCCATAACAGATGAGGTGACTACTGAGTCCTGCTCAATAGCCACTTTAATGAAGCATCCTTTGCTTTTTATAAACTCTTTTTACAAAGAGAGCATTTGGTCAGAAAAAGCATGCCAAGTATTATGTGTCAAGTTTACATTCGTACAGGGAAGCACAGTTAAAATTAACAGAGAAACAGGAGAAGCACACAGTCAACATAACTTTCTTACTTACATCTGAAGGACACAAAGCCATCTGGGAACCTTGAATACTGTCTTTCTGGACATCTGTATTTCTCACAAGGCCAGATACCAACTCACACAGGCAAAGTCTGGTCTGAGACTTTTGCCCCAGTTCCTTGGAGCTTTCTCACAAGGCCAGATGCCTCACACAAGTGGCAAGGTCCCACTGCTGGCTCCGACAGCAAGGTATATTGTAGAAGGACCTTCAGGTGGGTTTTTTCCCATTTTTTCCTCATGGTAACATCAAAGTGATGTATTATGAGGATGAAACCACAGGAGTTCAGGTACTATGTTCACTCCATTATTCCCAGGGTACATGTGCTGTCAATATGACTGATCAGTGCTAATGGTAACCTTTATCATTTGACTGGGACACTGTGAAATTACTCTTATTTTCTAACTTTCAAATTTTAAGGAGTGACTATGCACAGACCACACATAAGGGGTGGAAAATTATAACCCTCCTCTATAATGATGAGGTGAATTCTTTTGAAATAGGAATTTTATCTCTTTTCTCATATTTATCTATTTTATTTAATTATTTATTTATACCAGTTTAGACCATCTGCCATGATTCATTTAGTTGTTCCATTCCAGGATACATGTAAAAGATCATTAGATAATCTGTGGGAAACAACTTTACCAACTAGACTGTAGTGATTACAGATAGTTTCTTTTTTCTGTGGCTTTACAGAAAACATTAATTTCCAAAGTTGCATAGATCAGCATCTTTCCCCCATCACTGGGGACATTGTTTCTTATTTTTAATACAATTATATTATTTGTGGCATTCAACACATCACTTGGGGATTCTCAACATTTTAAATGAAATTTTAAATACAAAATTTGCATACATGAAGATTCACTCTTTGAGCTATAAATTTCTGCAAGTTTTCACAAACATATGGCTCCATATATATACTGTTTCTTATATTGAATGTCTGTCCTTATTCATGCAGAAGTAAAGAGTGAATTTCCACAATCCAGATGCCTTGAATCCCTACTGCTCACCTCTGCAATGGAAGTACTTTTCTCGTCCTCATGATAATGGACAAGCCACTGATTTTAATAATAAATGTCAATCTGTGATGCTGTGAGTGTTTTAGCCAAGCATCAAGCATTGATTGAAGCATGCACAAGTTCTGTGAATTTTGAAATGAAAAGATACAGACAATGTAAGCAAGCCAAATAGTTGACAGACTCATAATATCACACATTTAATGCAAAAGTGTCTTAAGTATAAATTACAAATATGGAATATATTCTTGGCCATTTATACAGATTTTCTTTAATACTAGACATTTCCATGAGGTTTGCAAAGGTTTGCTGCTTCACAAAAGTAAGCAGCAATATGCTGTAGTACATAAAATATTTAAAGCAAATAGTAAACTTAAAGTTGTTGGGTTAACTACATTTAACACCAGAATTGCCTGTCAGGGGCTGGTGCTAGGTGAATAGGGCTTCTGCTTGCTAAGTGTGGCATGTTTACTGTCATAGAAACCTAGAGAGCAAGGTTATAAAAGAATAAACATATGCAACACTTCAGTCTGCATTGAAAATTACTCCCTTCTAAATGCAGAGTTGGTACTTTCTTATTTCAGAAAAAACAGGCTTTGGGGCACTTTATGCATTCTCTGAAATGTTAGTGAGGGACATATTTGTATGATTTTGTCCCTTAATTACTGCAGCATGACATTATAGAAGTGTAGATGGAATGCTGTATCCTGGATTTATTTAGACGATTTGAAATTTTGGATGAGAAATGTGAGAATTTTGAAAAATGTAGGACTGTATTCTAGGTGTGTTTGCAGGATGGTACTGCATGAAGAAATTATTTCCAGTCTGTTAAGGCCATCCCAAATATGACCATGGTTCTTTAAAGCAAATTTTTCTATGATTTTCATGAAATTTCATATTTAATATTTAAAGACTGCCATACTTTTCACAAGCCAATAACCAGATATGGGAAGAAAGTTGACAATATTTAAATTGTTAATATTTTATTATCTGTCTTCTCCCTCTCCTCTACACCACAACTATAGGAATATATAGTAAGAGCAACAACCAGGAAATTCCTTCTGTTGAGAAAGAGCTTTTCATCAGGTGTGTGTGAGTGTCATGTTTTGATGATACTGGGGTTTAAACTCAGGACCTCTTATTTTCTAGGCATGTGCTCTACCAATTGAGACACTCCTACAGCCCATTTTTTTGTTTTGGGTATTTCTGAGATAAAGTTTTGGAAACTGTTTGCCCAGGCTGACCTCAAACCATGACCCTCCTAAATCTCTACTTCCTAAGTAGCTAAGATTACAGGAATGAGTCATTAGCACCTGGCTACTGGATGTATTTTTAGGGTGTAATGGAAAGTGTGCCTGAGTAAGAACAGGTAAGAAAGATGAATAATATCTTTTCTTATCAAGAATTGTCCATACATATCAATAGGCATTTTTTCTAGAAATAATGATTAAATCAGTGCTTTTCTTGTTGCCTGAATAATCAGCAAAGGGGTGAAACATAATTACTACCTGAAGCCACGCATGATATATTCTATTCTAGCACTTTCACCAAGACTGATAGAGTCTTTGTTTTATTCCGACATGATGAACAACCAATCATAATTC
Organism: Castor canadensis; assembly: GCF_047511655.1. Classification (NCBI taxonomy): domain Eukaryota; kingdom Metazoa; phylum Chordata; class Mammalia; order Rodentia; family Castoridae; genus Castor; species Castor canadensis. The sequence goes on from NC_133388.1 coordinate 110,248,337, forward strand.
AATTTGCACAATACAACACTATGTATTGTTTAAAGCATATAAGAACATTATATAGCCACATTAAGAGAAGAAGAGAAAACTCAAAACACATTGAAACTGTCAATATGGCTTTTCCATTACGTCAACCTGGAACTAAAATTGTGAACTTGTGCAAATTTGAACAACCAGAAATAAACAACCAAAGGAACAGCCTTCGAAGTGTTTTCATGTTAGCCAAACATTGTTCACAGGCAAGGTAGCTGCAAAGTTGTAAGTTCATGTAATAAAATGAAAGAAGCAACGTGAACACCTTTACTGTGGTCTTTTAGCCCATGGCTTCAGAAAGTTATTCAGCAGTTAATTATGGATTATTAGTTCTACTGGTTGAAGCTTGGAAAATGCAGTATGAATGCTTTAAAAGACATCTCATTTAAAGTTACCCGAGAATTGAAAGTGTAATCTATAAGAGCATCCCCTCCTACAATTTAATCAAAACCCTGCTGGGAGGGAAGAACATGCAGCACAGAAAATCTTGGAAAGGAGCACGATGTGACTGAATTATCCCGCTACCTAAACACCAACATGAAATAAGGTGGGAAGCACTGTGGTAAATGTGGGCAGTGTTATTTCGAGATTTTCAGAGAGATTCACAGAGTTGTGACTATCCCAGAAGGATGAAAGGCTCAGAAGCAAGGCTTAGATTCTGTGTCCTAACTGCAAGAAAAGAGACAGCAGATGGTTCTCTAGCCAACTGACTCATTTGGTGCATTGTAATTTGTGCTGTGACCTTGTGCAGAATTTAGTGAAGGCCAGCATTTGTAAATGCAGACATTTAGCAACGCTGGCCCCTCCATGGTCAGTAGATCTTCCAGCCATGAGCAAACATCTCCCCAAAACAGGAGCACAGCAGCAATGGGGTCTAGCTCATCTGAGAGTGGTCCTGAAGGAAGGGGTGTGATCAAATCTGCCCTGCCCATGGGGCTCATGGGATTCATAGTGACACAGATAGCATATTTTACTGTCAATAATGTAGAAATGTTCAATGCTGAGGTTTTATAATAAGAAATCAAATACCAATGAGAAACACAAATTTTAACAAGATAAATTAATGATAATGAAGCAATATAAGAGAAAGGGCTTTAAAACAAACAATAAAAGAGAAAGGGTTTTAAACAAAAACCAACATGTTGTACTAAAAATTCAAAATAATTGCCTTTACATTGCTTATTTCTTTTTCTTTTAAAATTGCTATTGGCTGATAGGAACATAAGATGCACCCTTCATTCAGCATCCTAACAGTTACAAAATACATAATTATGTCAGCACTGGGAATTTAAAATTGGCACAATGATAAAATCTATGTGATTTTTATCACTTAATGTAGATGTGTATAAACACCAAAGCAGTAAAGACAGTACTGTTCCACAAAGGTCTCCTTCAGGTCATCCATTTATACTCACACACCTTTCTTCTACTCCAAATTCCTAACCACTGACAACCATGAATTTGTTCCCCACCTTAATAACCATTCCATTTCAACAATGTTACATAATTAGAAACATATATCACCTGCATATGCATTTGTTTATATAAATAAAAGTGTGTTTTTAATATTGACCTTTTTTCACTCAGCATAAATACCATTGAAATTAATTTAAGTTTGTGTATCTTGATTGCTTCATTTTTTCATTGCTGAGTAGTATTCCATGGTGTGTATGTACTATAGCTGTTTATTTACTTACTTCCTAGAGAAATTTTTTATGTTTCCTCTTTCAGATATTACAAATAAATCTGATTTTAGGAGTCATGTGAAAGTTTTTGTGGGAAAAAATTTTTTATTGCTGTGATAATACCCAAAAGTGTGATTACCAGAGTTTATGTTATTGGTAGTTTCTGCCAAATTATCCTCCAGAAGGGTTTTACAACTTTACATTTCTACTAAGAGTATATGAGCTATCATAGTTCTCTGCATCTCAGCTATTGTTTGATACAGTCATTTTATAAATTTTAGCTGTTCTAATATGTATGTATTGCTCTCACTGTGGTGCTAATTTGTATTTATCTTATGGCTAAAAGTCCTGAGTATGTTTTTAAGTGCATATTTTCCATCCATGTATTCTCCTTGGCAAATGTTGGTTCATGACTTTTGCCTTTTTTGTAATTGGATTGTTTGTTTCTTTAATGTCCAGGGAGCTATTTATATGTTCTGAGTATCTGTCCTTGCCAGTCATGAGGATTGTGAATATTTCCCCCTGTATTTATCCTAAGATTTTAGTATCTTAAGCTAGTTTTCAAAGCAGAAATTTTTAATATTTTATGCATTTAAATTTATCAATTTTTTTTCTCTTGTGCCTGGTGTTTTCCATGTCAGGTCTAAGATCTCTTACTAAACACTAGGTTCTGAAGACTGTATCCTATGTTATTGCCTAAAAGTTACATAGTTTTGCATTTTATACTCAAATCTATGATTTATCTCATGTTAATTTTTGTACAGGGTATAAGGATTAAGTTGAGATATGGTTGTTTCATCAATAGAGGTCAAATCATTCAAGCATCATATGAATTCAAATCTAAAAGAAGAATGCAAAAAAAAAGTTACTCCTAAAAAGTAGGTCACATCATATGGAAGAAACAAGTACAAGTGTGACACATATGTTCTTGATATGTCAGTTTCTTTTACCAGAATATGAAAAAGTCTCATATATTCACATCATGATGTAGCACAGAGCCCTTCCCAGATGTGACTGCCCAGCCTTGGACTTTTCTCTCTCCAGAACCATGAGCCAAATTAAATCTCTTTTATTTACAGAGTTGCTAGTCTAGGGTATTTGTAACAGAAACACAAAACAGACTAAATGAGTGGACACTAGTCATCATTGCAATAAGGACTGAGGAAGGTAAGGGTATTTTTCTTACCCTTACCAGAACAATGGATGCTGTGTTGGCCACATGATATAAAGAACAACAAAGTAAATATGGCTTTTGTTTTCATCAAGCTATGAACAGTATTTTAACATTTATTTCTTCTTTTAATCTTATTGAGTTAAAATTTACATTTAAAAAAAACCTCATGAATCATATATATTTAAAATATATCATGCAACTTCCAAAATTTTTGAAATTGATGGTTGTATTTATGAGGTGCAGCACGATGTTATAATATTAATATAATGTGGAAAAAATAAGATAAGGTAAATGACATATCCATTACATCAGATTAGTGCATTTAAAACTTGCCTTAGCAGTTGTGAAAGGTAAAGTACTTTTCTGTGCACTCTAACCATGCTGCAACCTACATCTCGAAGTGAAAACTCAGTTTTTCTGCCTCATTGAGCCTTTTTATCCTTCCATCATCGTCTTGAATACAACATGAAAATATAAACATGTGGTATTTGTCTTTATGTGTCTGCTTTGTTTCCCTAATGATAACAATATCAAAACTCATGTTGTTGACAAATGACAGAACATATTTTATTTTTAAGGCTGAATAGTATCCAATTGTGTATATATGTTACATTTTCTTTATTTATTGATTAATTGATGAGCTCTAATTAATTCCATAAATTAGCTATTTTGAATAGTTCTTCAATGAACATGGAAGGGAAGATATATATTCAATATTCTGATTTCAATACTGTTGTGTAAATATCCAGAAGTGGATTTCTGAATCACATGGTGATTCTATTTTTAGATTTCCAATGAACATGCATGTGATTTTCCATGAGAGCTGTATTAATTTATATTCTCACCAACAGCATGCAATGATTCTCCTTTGACTTCATTCTTACAAACACTAACAAGCATTCCATTTTTTATAATTGCTATTCTGACAGATGTTAGTTGATACCTTGTACCATGGTTTAATTTGCATTTACCTAATCAGTGGTCATTTTCAGCATTTTTATTATCTGTTGTGCATGTATGTGTTTTTTTGAGGAATATCTATTCAAGACTCTTGCCCATTTTTTAATGGAAATACCTTAGAGGTCTGTTAACAGTGTTTTGATCAATGATGAGCTTGGATATACAACAGTAGTCCCATAATATTATAATGGAGTTCAAAATTTTTATGGTTTGGTGACATTGTGGTCATCATCACATCATAACACAATGTATTATTCATTTGTTTGCACTGATACTTTTGTAAATAAACCCACCACACTGCCAGTCATAGAAAAGTATAACACACACAACTATTTACAGCACATGATGTTTAATAATGGCAATAAATGACTATTTACTGGTTTGTGTATTTATAAATTATACTTCTAAATCATTATTATGCAGTGTGCTTATGCTTGCAAAATATGTTTATTTTATGCCACAGTAGCATGATACATCTCATGTGTACTTTCTTCTGATTGCATCCTTTTCTTTTGTAATTATTTAATCTTGTGTTGTTTTCTTGTTATGGTCCTAGGAACAATAGAATCTACCTTGTAAACATATGTGTATACATGTATAGATGTGTGTATAACTATGTATTGTTGATTTATGCAATTACACCCCATGATTTTTCAAAATGATGAAATTGCTTAATGACACATTTCTCAGCATATATTCCTCTTGTTAAGAAAAAATGTGACTATTTTTTTTCTTTCTATAGAATTGCATGAGTTTCTTAAATAAGAGCACCTTATCAGAGGTACAGCCTGTAAATATTTTCTCCCAAGCTCTTTATTTTGATGTACTCCCCATTCATCTATTTTTGCACTTGTTGCCTGTGTATTTTGGGTCAAAGCAACAAGAACAAAACATCATTCCTCATCCAGAACATTGTTGTATAGTTTTGTCTAATTTATTTTCTTCTAGTAGTTTTAATATTTCAAGACTCATCTTTAAGTCTTTAATTCACTTAGAATTCGTTTTTGCATTTGATGTTCAATAAGGATTTTCTTTCCTTCTTCAACACATGGATGTCCAGTTTTCTTAGTACATTTATTAATGAGATTGTTTCTTAATGGGTACAGCTGTCATCTTTATCAAAAAATCAGTTGATGTTATATCGTGGATTAAATTTTGGATTTTCTATTGTGTTCCATTGTTGATGGGTCTATTTTTATGCCAGTACCATACTGCTTACATTACTGTTGCTTACTCACTATTTTACCCATAATGAAGAATGATGAGGAAGTAATATCTACCCAGTGACTATACATTAAAATGCAAGTTATAACCAAGTGTGGGAATTCAGACATATTTCTATTAGCTTTAGACACAAATTTCCTGGATAATAAGTCTGACATTACACTTGATAATAGTAATATAGACTCCATATCTATTATTCTTCTTCCTGCTTTGGACGCATCAACATTTTTATGTGTGGTAATACAGAAAAGTTAGAAGACAATGAGATCTTCCAAGTGATTCTGTGGGCATGTCCTGAAGAGCAATATAATAGTCAAGATTCATATAGCCAAACCTGTTACTAATTTATGGGTTTTCTATGTAGTGTAACAAATGAACACAAAGTTGGCAGCTTGAAGCATCCACACAGAGTACTGTGAAGCCCAGTATTATCATGCCTCCTCCTGTGTTCTTTATCATGAACTGTGTTCCCTAGCCACTGCTTGTTTTCATAGAGACAGCTTTGCTGGGAAAAAATTGGTGATGTTTAATATTGTTTTTCTTTTCCTGTACTGTTTTTGAATACATCATCCCATTCTCTTCTGGCTTGCAGAGTTACTACTGAAAAATCCAGTAGAAATTGACAGTCATATTTGGACATTTTTGTGTAGGTGATGTGCAAGAATTTTTCTTTATCTTTGATTTTTGGTAGTTTGATTATTAATCTGTCTTATTAAGTTCCTCTTGGGATTAAATTTTATTGGAGATCATTGCCCTTCATATATCTGGATGTTGACATCATTTTCCAGATCAGGGAAACTTTTGGTTGTCATTTCTTTGAAGAGTTCATATTTGATTTTTCTTCTTTTGAATTAAAAAACACTTGTCACTGTCCTATAGTTCCCATAGGCTTCTTTGGTCTTTTTCATCTGGTTGGATAATTTTAAATGTTTATTATTTGAAACCAATGATTCTTTCTTCAGGTTGATGGACCATGCTACTGATATGACTCACTCTGTCTCTGTCTTACTCTCTCCCTCTGCCTCCCTCTTTCTTTCGCTTGAACTCTTGCTGTATTGTCCATGACAGATTTTGAACTCTGGGGCTCTAATGTTCTTCCTGCCTTCCCAATAGCTGGGACCACAGGTGAATTCCACCACATTTGGCTTGGGGTGGGAACTTTATATTGTACTTCTCATTGTAGGATTAATATTTATCATCTCTAAGATCCTAACTCCGTATTTATGTTTTGTTAAAATTCTTGTTCATGTGTGATTTCCCAGATTTAATTTAATATTTATATCTCTATGAACTATCTTAAGAAGATTCTTTTTCTTTTTTTATTTTAAGACTTTTTTTATTCATTTATTCATATGTGCATAGATGGTTTGGGCCATTTCTCCCCCACAACCCCCACCACTTCCCATTCTCCTCAACCCTGCCTTGCTTCCAGGCAGAAACTATTCTGCCCTATGCTCTAGTTTTGTTGATGGCAAGATATAAGCAATAATAAGAAAGACAAAGCGTCTTTGCTAGTTGAGATAAGGTTAGTTATACAGAGAATCTTAGCATTGCTTCCATGCACAAATGTGTTACAACCCAAGTCTATTCATCTCTAACTGATCTTTTCACTAGTTCCAGATCCCCTTCTCATATTGACCTCTGTATCTTTAAGGTTTCTGTATTAGTTCATCTGCAGTGGGGACATCAAATACTTTCAAGTTTTGGGTTTCCTACCTATTCCCATACCTGCTGTATGTGCTCTCCCCTTAGCATGTGACCCAAGTCAAACCACATTGCTGCATCTGCCCTAGATCTAAAATCTGTATATGAGGCAGAACATATGATTTTTGGTCTTCTGAGACTGGCTAACCTCTCTCAGAATGACATTCTCCAGTTCCATCCATTTACTTGTGAATGATAAGATTTCATTCTTCTTCATGGCTGAGTAAAATTCCATTGTATATAAATACCACATTTTCTTAATCCATTCATCAGTACTGAGGCATCTTGGCTATTTCCATAACTTGGCTATGGTGAATAGTGCTGCAATAAACATGGGCGTGCAGGTGCCTCTGGAGTAACCTGAGTCACATTCCTTTGGGTTTATCCCAGGAGTGGGATTGCTGGATTCTATGGCAGATAGATGTTTAGATTTTTAAGAAGCCTCCATATTTTTTTTCTGAGTGGTTGCACTGACTTGCATTCCCACCAGCAGGGTATGGGGGTTCAGATTTGCATTTCCTTTATGGCTAGAGATGGTGAATATTTTTTCATGTGTTTTTTGACATTTGGATTTCTTCCTTTGAAAAAGATCTGTTTAGTTCAGTTGCCCGTTTATTTATTGGTTCATAGATTTGGAGGGTTTAGTTTTGCAAGTTCCCTGTATATTCTGGTTATAATTCCCTTGTTTTATGTATAGCTGCAAACATTTTCTCAGTTTAGAGACCATTTCTTTTGTTGTGCAGAAGTTTTTTAATTTTATGAGGTCACATTTGTCCATCCTTTCTCTTAGTTGCTGAGCTGCTGGGGTTCTATTGAGGAAATCCTTGCCTATACCTATTAGTTCCAGAGTGTTTCCTGCTCCTTCCTGTACTAACTTCAGAGATTTGGGTCAAATATTAAGGTCCTTGATCCATTTTGAATTGGTACTAGCACAGGGTGATAGATAAGGATCTAGTTTCAGTTTTTTGCAGACTAGTAACCACTTCTTCCAGCAACATTTGTTGAAGAGGCTGTCTTTTCTCCATTGTGTATTTTTGGCACCTTTGTCAAAAATCTGGTGGGTATAGTTGTGTGGATACATATCTGCATCCTCTATTCTGTTCCACTGGTCTTCATGTCTGCTTCTGCGCCAGTACCATGCTGTGTTTATTGCTATTGCTTTGTAATATAGTTGGAAGTCAGGTATTTTGATACCTCCAGCATTGCTCTTTTTGCTGAGTATTGCTTTGGTTATTCATGGTCTATTGTGTTTTGAAATAAACTTTAGGTTAGATTTTTCAATCTCTTTGATGAATGTCATTGGGATTTGGATGGGAATTGCTTTAAAGTATAGATTGATTTTGGTAGGATAGCCATTTTACTTTGTTGATTCTACCAATCCATGGGCATGGGAGATCTTTCCATCTTCTGTAGTCTTCCTCGATCTCTTCCTTCTGCAGTTTGTAATTTTCCTTTTAGAGGTCATTCACATCCTTTGTTAAATTTACTCCTAGGTATTTCATTTTTTTTGAGGCTATTGTGAATGAAATTGTTTCCATATATTCTTTCTCAATTTGTTCGTTATTGGTGTATAGAAAACAAATGATTTTTGTAAGTTGCTTTTGTATCTTACCACCTTGCTGTAGCTGTTTAATGGGTGTCTAGTAGTTTTTGAATAGAGTTTATTGGGTCTTTAAGATATAAGATCATGTCATCTGCAAATAGGGATATTTTGACAGTTCTTTTTACCTACTTGTATTCCTTTTATTTCTTCTTTTTGCCTATTTGCTCTGGCTCAGAATTCCAGGACAATGTTGAATAGGAGTGGCAATAGTGGGCACCCTTGTCTCATTCCTGATTTTAGGGGAAGTGGTTTCAGTTTTTCTCTATTAAGTATGAGTTGGCTATAGGTTTATCATATATAGCATTCACAATCTTGAGATACATTCCTTCTAGTCCTAGTTTTCTTAGAGCTTTTATAATGAAGTGGTGTTGGATCTTGTTGAACATTTTTTCTGCATCTATTGAGATGATCATTTGAGTTTTGTCTTTCCTTCTATTAATTTTCTGTATTACATTTATAGATTTGCATATGTAGAACCACCCCTACATCCCTGTGATAAAGCTGACTTGGTGGTAGCAAAGGATCTTTCTGATGTGTGGTTAGATTTGGTTTGCAATTATTTTATTGAGAATTTTTGCATCAATGTTCATTAAGGAGATTGGCCTATAGTTCTCTTTTTTGGAGGTCTCTTTGTAAGGTTTTGGGATGAGTGCAATACTGGCTTCATAAAATTAGTTAGGCAGTATTCCTAACTCATTAGGAATTAGGTATTAGTTTTTCTTTAAAGATCTCATACAATTCAGCAGAGAATCCATCAGATCCTGGACTTTTCTTTTTTGGGAGACTCTTAATTGCTGCTTCAATTTTATTTATTATTATAGATCTATTCAGGTGATTTACATCCTCTTGCTTCAATTTTGGATGGTCATAAGTGCCTACAAATTTGTTCATTTCTTCAAGATTTTCAAATTTATTAGAATATAGGTTCTCAAAGTAATGTCTGATGATTTCCTGGACTTCTGTGGTGTTTGTTGTTATCCCCCCTTTTGTATTTCAGATTTTACTGATTTGGGTTTTTTTCTCTCCTCATTATAGTCAGGTTTTCCAGGGGGTCTGTCAATCTGCCTTTGCTCTATCCCATAGGTTCTTGTAGGTCATGTTTTCCTTTTCATTAACTTCCAGGAAATTTTAATTTCCTGTTTCATTTCATTAATGACCTGTTGATCATTAAGCAATGTGTTGTTCAGCTTCCAGTTGTTTGCATGTTTTCTACCATTATTTTTGTTGTTGAGTTCTAGTTTTAATGCACTGTGATCAGATAAAATGCATGTGATTATTTCTGTTTTCTTATATTTGCTGAAGCTTGCTTTGTGCCTTAAGATATGATCAATTTTGGAAAAAGTTCAATAGGCTGCTGAGAAAAATGTATATTGTGCAGAAATTGGATGAAATATTCTATAGACATCAGCTAGGTCCATTTGATCTATGGTGTGATTTAGTTCTAGGATTTCTTTATTGAGTTTTTTGTTTGGATGACATATCTATCGATGATAGGGGGAGTATTAAGGTCTTCCACTACCACTGTGTTGGAGTCTGTATGTTTTTAGGTCCTTTGGAGTATGTTTGATGAAATTGGGTTCAATTACATTGGGTGTATATAGGTTGATAATTGTTATTTCCTTTTGGTGCATGTCACTTTTTATTAGGATGGAGTGTCCTTTATCCAATGTAAGTTTGAAGTCCACTTTGTCTGAGATAAATATTTCTACTCTTGCCTGTTTTGGGGAGCAATTGGATTGATAAAACTTCTTCCAGGGCTTTCAGGTATTGTGATACCTCCAGCATTGCTCTTTTTGCTGATTATTGCCTTGGCTATTCACAGTCTCTTGTGTTTTGAAATAAACTTTAGGGTAGATTTTTCAATCTCTGTGATGAAAGTCATTGGGATTTTGATGGTAATTATATTAAACACGTAGCTTGCTTTTGTAGTATAGCCATTTTACTATGTTGATTCTGCCAATCCATGAGCATGGGAGGTCTTTCCATTTTCTGTAGTCTTCCTCGATGTCTTCCTTCAGCAGTTTGTAATTGTCCTTTTAGAGGTCATTCACATCCTTTGTTAAATTTACCCCTAGGTATTTGATTTTTTTTGAGGCTATTGTAAATGGAATTGTTTCCATATATTCCTTCTCAGTTTGTTTGTTGTTGATATACAGAAAAGCTAATGATTTTGTAAGTTGCTTTTGTATCTTACCACCTTGCTGTAGCTGTTTATGGTGTCTAAGTATTTTGTGGTAGAGTTTTTTGGGTCTTTAAGGTATAGGTTCATATCACCTGCAAATAAGGATATTTTGACAGTTTCTTTACCTATTTGTATTCCTTTTATTTCTTCTTCCTGCCTAATTTCTCTGGCTAGAAATTCCAGCACTATGTTGAATAGGAGTGGGCATAGTGGGCACCCTTGTCTCATTCCTGATTTTAGGGAGAATGGTTTCAGTTTTTCACCATTAAGTATGATTTTGGCTGTAGGTTTGTCATATATAGCCTTTGCAATTTTGAGGTACATTTCTTCTATTCCTAGTTATCTTAGAGCTTTTATCTTGAAGTGGTGTTGGATCTTGTCAGAGGCTTTTTCTGCATCTATTGAGTTGATCAAGTGGCTTTTGTCTTTGCTTCTATTGATGTGCTATATTACATTTATAGATTTGCATATGTTGAACCAACCCTGCATCCCTGGGATGAAGCTGACTTGGTCATGATGTATGATCTTTCTGATGTGTTGTTGGATTTAGTTTGCCATTATTTTGTAAAGATTTTTGTGTCAATATTCATTAAGGAATTTGGCCTGTAGTTCTCCTTTTTGGAGATATCTTTGTCTGGTTTTGGGATGAGAGTAATATTGGCTTCATAAAATGACTTAGGCAGTGTTCCTTCCCTTTCTATTTTGTGGAAGAATTTAAGGAGAGTTAAATATCTGATAAAATCCAGCTGTGAATCCATCAGATCCTGGACTTTTCTTTTTTGGGAGGTTCTTCAGAAGATTTTTGATTTACGAAGCTCATGGTTCCTGCTTCTGCACTCTAGTTACCATCTTGGATCCTCCTTCTTACATGGCCCACTCAGTGTCCACAGTCCCGCACCACCTGACTGTTCTCCACCACTGCTGAACCCCAATTCCCCAAGGAGTCAATTCCATTGGCAGACAAAGGAGGGGTGAGGGAAGCTGCTGCTCAAGAAGATTATTCTTAATTTTTAATTTTTAATTTATCATTTCATAAATCTCTCCTTCTTTAGGGTCTATTGCTGGAACTTTGTGAGTTTCTTCTGAAAATGTCATGATTTTCCACATCTTTGTAATCCTTATGTCCTCACATTTGTATCTATGAAGTGTAGAAAACAGACACCTTCTTTGAATTCACTAAGTGTTCTTTGACAGAGACATACCTTCTCTTTTTAGTCTAGCCTGAAATTCTGTGCAGGTTAATATTCATAGTCCTGGAAATAATTATAGTTGGGTCTGCCCTATGCTCCCAAACAAGGTGTACCACCTTTCTCCAACTAGCAGTTTAGGAGCTCACAATTACAGACTAAAAGGTCTAGAACTATGGACCCAAATAAAACTTTCATCTTTTTAAGTTGATCAGCCCCATGTATTTGTTACTGCAATTGATGTCTGAGCAACAGAGTTTTCTGTTTTCTTCCTTTTGGAGGAGATAATTTGAAAATGATTGGCATTATTATTCACGAAACATTTGGTACAATTTAAAGTGAAGCCATCAGGTCCTTCATTTTTCTTTAGGGGAGAAATTTTTGTTCAAAGTTTCAATCTCCTCATTCATTTTTCATCCATTCAGATTTCCTATTTCTTCAGGATCCAGTCCTGGTAGCTATATGTTGCTAGGGATATATCTTTCCTTCTAGGTTATCCAGTCTGCTGGGATATAATCATGCATCATAATCTCATATGATCCTTCATGTATCTTATCTTGTCTTTTATTCATAATTTTAACTGTCTGAGTCTTCTTTTTCTCTTAGTCTAGCTAAAGGGATGTTAATTTTGTTTACATTTTCAAGAAACCAATTCTTGGTTTCACTGATCTTTGTAATAATTTCTAGATAGTGTATCATTTTTTTCTGCTTAATCTTTATTTTTCTTTCCTTTTGCTAACTGTGGTCTTAGTATGCACATTATCTTACATAGCACCTACAGGTATCTATGTTTTGTAACAGTGTATACTAAAAGAAAAGATTAATTACTCTAAAGCTACAAGCAGAAAGTTTTCAAAATCAGATGACTTAGATCAATATAAATATGTAAAATTCACTGCTTTGGAATTCAGTTGAAGTTGAACTGTGAAGAACTGGCTCAATATTTTACTATGAGGTCTAAAAGGTATAGATGATTTTGCATTTGTGGGTCAAGACTACTTGCCATAAGCAAAATAGTTCATAGAAATGGCTTTATTCTTTAATAATATAAGAAAAAATAATAAATAATAGAATAAATAAATATAGTAAATAGTATAATAAATTTTTGTGAGAAAATTTAAACACTTTTCTTCTTATAGAATATGCTATACCACAAAATTTATTTTCACCTTAACACAATTTTAACTACTAGTAAGGTATTTTGAAAAAGAATTTGAAATGATAGAACTTACTCATTTTTTGAGAAATTTCTTGATTCTAGAAATATCATCTAAAGCTGTCATTTTCTTCTTGATAATTATTATCTCCTTGGTGTACCTTTCTGAGTGCAGAATGCAGAAATATTAAATTATTAGGAATAAGGATAGTAACATTCCAATTAAAATAATCAAAATTTAAAAATTTAGATTTTTATAGCAATCATATAGAAGTTTTTTCTCTTAATTTAAAAAATTATCTTAGAAAATGACTTTTTGATTTGTAATAGATGAAAATCCTGGCAATTTTTGAACAATCTTCAAATAACACTAAACCATGAGCCCATGTGGTGTTCTAATTTAGTCGTTTTTCCAAGACATGAAATAGATGTGATAGTAGACTATGTATTCAAGCTAAATTTATATGTATAAAAGTTTAAAGAGTTTAAAGTGAAACAAAATGTCTAACATTGTACTACACAAATTACTGTCTAATCTTTCAATATGGTCACAACAGCGGACATGCAATATGACTCGCTTATACAGCACTGCATTTATTCACATATGTTTAAAGTTTCTCTTGAAAAATTACTTTCAGAGTTTGTGGAAATTGCATGGCTATTCTAAATATGAAATACATATATTATAGACAAATTTTGGTATCCTAGCCAAACGATCAAGATGGATAAATACAATTATCAGAGTTCTCTACAGCATATACCAGAGTCTGAAGGCAAGATCAAACACAAAGTTAACAAAGTTATTTTATTCACTGCTGCTCTCAAAAATACACATTTGGTGCACACAGTATGTGTGATACAACTTGGTAATGAATTTCCAATAAAAAATTTCTAATGTATTCATACCCTGTGTTCATATCCCAGTGGGGACACACTTTAAAAAATCAAACAACAAAAATATATTTGCAAAACCCAAATCATATTAGAAAATTAGTAAAATTCTTTTGAAAGATAGGACATATAATTTGAAAGAAAATTTAATTAGTGAAACAGTTTTGTGAGAAGGTAGAAAAAACTGTTATAGGAAAAATACATCATATGTGAAATCCTGAAGTTCAGAAAGTGCTTGCTGAAGTCCCTGAAGTGTACAGCACACTTTGAGTGGTAACTTGAGAATTGGTGAGATGTTTATCATCCATCACTGCTCCAACAGCACAGTAAGGAGTGTGAATATGGACTCAAATCACTTAGTAGTCATTACTCGTATAATAAATATCCTTGCCAGAACAGTTACAAACTTAAATATGATGTATACTTATTTCTTTAGACATGTACCATTTTCTTATACAAAATTGTAATTGAAACCCTACCTGTCAGCTATGTATCAATTCATATATATATATAAGAATAATAAAAGAAATCATGTATGTAGAAAAAGAGAATTAAAAAATAGAAAGTACAATATGTGAGAATGTATGCAAGAGAAAATATTATCAGTAATGAGCAAATGACATTGTTACTTGAATAAAACTTGGAATACATACAACAATGAAAGTTTATGAACTGAAAAACAAGGGAGTGTGTTTCATTGGATGTTGTGGATAAATGAGAAAAAATTGGAAACTTCTGTCTTTTAGGAATTAGATTAGGAAGAAATAACAGCATATACACTCCTTACTGGAAGGAGGATAGTTTTTCAGAGTTGGATTGGAGGTGATGCATTTTAGAAGTTCTGGAGGTAATAATAATAATAATAATAATAATATTGAAGGGTTTGGAAACTGCCATGAGTAAATAGAGAGCTCATTAAACTATTACTCTCATCATGGAAAACATTAAATGAGTTATCATCTGTAGGGAGGTATTGTGAAACCATCTTTAAATTCCTGTTAGTCCTTTAACCCACATATGCTGCTGCACTACATTGAGCCTAAGACATGATAAACAACAAAAGGAAGAGGAGGACTGAGAAGAGTAAGAGGAGGTGTGCACCTGTCTTCATCAGCTAATCTGTTTCTAATTGCTTTCCCTCCATCAATAAAGTTACATTAAGAGATTGTATTTAAACACAATTAGCTCATTTACCCTAAGAGACAGAAGAGCAGGGCTGTAATCACTTAACTACTTATAGTCATGAAAACAGATTTATTAAATCATTGCCTGGGTCATATATGTTTATATATATCCTTTATATTGTATGCAGAATGACCTGTCACCCATAGCATTTTTGAAACAACAAATGTAAATACTCATAAATGTCATTATATGAATGTTTTGTTCCAAAGAAACATTTAGTTACTGCAATGTTTTATGGGGAAGTTTCTGTCCACAGGCTGACCAATAATACAGGCTGGCAGCTATCAAGCTGAGATAATCATCAGGAGAACTGTGAGAAATCTCTTGAGATCCAGAGCCATTCTCTCTGATCACCAAGCACTGAGCACAGAGCACAGGCCTCTCGACAGCTCTGTTTCACACAGGGCTCTGCACAAGCATGCTGATGTTCTGCACTGTACTTGCAGGATAGTGGCATGGAACGTGATGGACTGAAACGATTTGCCCCTTTCCACATTATTTCTTTCTCTACATCTTAGAATTTCCCATTCTATTTCAGGATGCTTTTAGGAAGACCCAATGGAACAGTCAGAATCTCTTAGTGGATTTCTGGTTTATGTCTTCTGCTTTCTGCCTTATCAATGTCCATTTATTATTAATTGTGTCCCAACCCTTATTGACAAATTACTATTTTTTGACAGGAGAAAAAAGATAATAAGAATTCACACCTTACACCTAGTGATAATGTAAACATGTGGAGGCACACTAGCAAATATTCAATACTGAAATGCCACAGGTTCTCAGTGTACTTTCTTTGTTGCAAGATAACATCCTGGTGTAATTTTAACAGCTTGTAGCATTACAAGCATTACTAAAGTCACATGATAAAGGCAACTGGCCTTAGGTCCTTAGAGTATAAAAAGATAAGTGATATATTATGTATTTTTATAATAGGATTGATGAACTGCTATCTTTTAACCTCATTAGCTTTTGTCTGTACCAAAATCTTGGATTCTTCCATGTTGGCTCCTCTCCTTAAAGTCATTTGTGTAGTAACTTCTTCTACAAATTCACAGTGTGTTTTAGAGAAAATGACTTTGGGCCCTAGTACTGCTGGGACGAACCCAAAGGGTGAGCCCAATCTCCAGGAAAGAGATCTATTTGAAGGTGTGATGCCACAAAAGAGCTTCATCTATGTTTGTATACTGCTGAAATGCAGAGATGTGTTTTCTGCCCTTGACTGCCTAATGAGAACTTGCTCTCCCTGTTAATATTATTATAATTGTGTGTTCATTTTGAAGTTTATTAGATGGTTAAGTACTAAGTGAAAACTTGAACTCTAACAATTTGTCTTATAAAACCTAATTTTGTATATTTCAAACAAACTTCATTAAATAAAATTACCCATAATCAAAGAATTTAAATTCTGTTTGTTATATAATCAGAGTTCATGTTTTAAAATTATATATTAAATCTAAAATGCTCAAAGCAATGTTTTCTTTCTTTATATATGTCCTTCCCAAAAATGAAATTTTTCTGAAAATCCATGGAATAGACATTGTGTTTCTTCTCATAACAATCTCTGCTTCTGTCAGTTTCCATTGATCACTTTTAGCTGAAAATGCTAAAAGTGTCTTTATAAATTAATCAAACAGTGCTCTTCAGCACCTACCATTTACACTTACTCTAGTAGACACCATGACAGACTTTGGGGCCAGACTTCAGGTGGTCTTGTGATCTAGCAGGAGAAAGGCAGATGTGTGCATGGGAAGCTATGATTATAAAATCTTTACAAAGCTAAAACATCTTCTTTTAAAACATCCTTTACCTCCATCATGCATTTCTGGTTTCACTGCCAAAGTTGTTCTCCACCTTTTGATACATTTATAGTTATCATGCCTATCCTTTTTTCTTTTTTGGCAGTACTGAGGGTTGAACTCTGGGTCTTCAGCTTGCTAGTCAGTCACCCACCACTCAAGCCATGCCTCCAGTCAGTCCCAACTTCTTTTTCACCTTATCAATGTGCATTTACATGATCAGTTTTACTTTTCACATCTAATCCATCCAGCATTTGTGAGCAGAATGTTTTCCAATAAGACCATTTCTATTGTAGTTTTGCATCTGAGCATCATTTTAACAGTCTCATTTATGAACTGCATCTTGCTCATGTTTGTAACCACAGCACTTGAATTATCATATGATGAAAACAATTATTTTCATTTTCTGACTTGGGTAGCTGAAGTTCTTTGCTCATCCTCAATGTTTTCCTTCTGTGGTTTTTCCATTCTTTCCTTGATCTGCTCAAGATTTCTGAAGTTGAATCTACATATTAATCTTCTTTTTAAGGGCATGCTACTTTGGTTTGAATTCATGGCCTCATGCTAGTTAAGGTGCTCTGTAACCTGAGCCTTACCTTTAACCCTTTTGCTTTGTTTATCTTAGTAACGCAATCTTGCTTTTTGCACAGGTCAACCTGGACTATGACCCTCCTATTTTAGATGTTCTGTTGAGATGGAGTCTAACAAACATTTGTTGCCAGAGTTGGCCTGGAACTACAATCCCTCCCCAGCCTCCCTAGTATCTATGATTATAGACACGAGCCAGTGGGCCAGCAATATAGCTCTCTTTTCCTACATGACTCCACAAAACCACTTACCATCTCTCTTCTATATTAATTTAGAATTAATGGGTCTTTTTATTCATTAGTTGACTTGTTCTAACTATTATTAGTTGAAGCCTTACTATGTGGAGCACTATTGGAATATAGCAATAACTAAAATAGATGCAACTCCTGCTTTGCAAATGGTACACTGAGGAAATAAATGCATGGTAAAAGTAATAATTTTCACTTTTCCTGCATAATTTTTAGAATAATATTATTCCTTTGAAAATGTACATCATTATTTTAATTTGTATTTCTCTAATTCTAGTAAAATAGATTTTTAACATTAATAATCAGTGGGAGAATTAGTTTTTATAAACTGACAGGGATTAATCTTTTCTAACTTATTACTTCTAAGGATAGAAATTCCTCATCTAATTAATGTGTGGCTAAGTATCTATTTTATCTTACAAATTATTTGGGATAAAAGTAGTTGTTTGGATTTTTTTAATAAACAAAACAATAGATCAAATATCACACACACACACACATAAAATGTTTTTGTGGCTTACCTTTACATTTCCTTGTGTCTTGTGAGAAGCAAGAATTCAAATTTGACAAAATTTGACATTTTTGTCTGATCTTTTGCTAATTATAAGTTATGGTTTCAGGGAGAGGGCCATAAAGTGACATTTTTATCATATTATTTTGATAACTTTTGAACCTTAACACACAGAATTTCTAACTTAACACGTTCTAAAATCCCTATTGTCATTTAATGTTATAAACAGATATATTATTATCCACTGGGTGGCCAAAGTGTTTTTAGTTTAAATGAATATTGCCTAAAATATTTTATTCATTTCACTTGCCTTTTCTATCTATAAAATAAGTTGAAATTTTATTGCTTTAAAATTATTTACAAAGCCAGGCATGGTGACACATGCCTTGTAAACCCAGTACGCAGGAGAACTAGGCAAGAGGATCAAGAGTTTGAGGCCATCTTATTTTTTTTTTCATTTTTCTTTTATTATTCATATGTGCATACAAGGCTTGGTTCATTTCTCCCCCCTGCCCCCACCCCCTCCCTTACCACCCACTCTGCCCCCTCCCTCTCCCCCCCCTCAATACCCAGCAGAAACTATTTTGCCCTTATTTCTAATTTTGTTGTAGAGAGAGTATAAGCAATAATAGGAAGGAACAAGGGTTTTTGCTGGTTGAGATAAGGATAGCTATACAGGGCATTGACTCACATTAATTTCCTGTGCGTGGGTGTTACCTTCTAGGTTAATTCTTTTTGATCTAACCTTTTCTCTAGTACCTGTTCCCCTTTTCCTATTGGCCTCAGTTGCTTTAAGGTATCTGCTTTAGTTTCTCTGCGTTAAGGGCAACAAATGCTAGCTAGTTTTTTAGGTGTCTTACCTATCTTGAGGCCATCTTATGCTACCTAAACCTTCTCTCAAAAAAAAAACTTATTTACACCTCAAAAATTTTATGAATGTGTATCTTAATTTGATAAGAAATTAACATATTTATTTTAAATGTCATTGGTATTTGATTTTAATTGTATACAATTTTTTAACTTTAGAGAATATTTCCATGTATTTGATGATCTCAGAGTTGCCTTTATTCAGATTTATATTTATTATTATACTAATGCACTTGTTTTTATACTATTTTTTTAATCAGAATATTTTCAAAACTATATGGATTTTTCCCTTGCTGTTCTGAATTCTTGACTAAGGTCTGCACAGGTTCTCACAATATTAAGGACATATGCCAGCAATTCAAGTGTGCTTTCAAAATAACAGACATCGTGGAGTTGCCATTCTCAAAATCTTATCTTCCCAACAGAAATCTGAGGAAGTTTGAAGGATTTTCTTTATTTTTTTATGAATTTTCATCTTTAAGAGCTATACTGTCAGTGCCAAACACAGTTAGATATAAGCAATGAGTTCTGGTGCTCCATGCACAGTGAGGTGAGTAGTAAGTCACAAAAATTGATATAGATAGATAGATTGATAGATATGCATACATACACATGCATCTATACATATACACACATTTAAAATAAAGATCAAGAGAACAGCAGCCCAAAGTCTTCAAACATCAAGGCATGATGAAAGGCAAATGATGACTACCTCAGTTCAGTCACTGCGTGATGTTGCATGCATGTACTGAAATACCATACTGCATTCCATCAATATGTATAATTCATACATGCTAATCCAAATTTAAGGTAAATGAACAAAATGTGCTATCTTTAAAGGAATAATTTAAATCTGTACAGGTACTTACAGTTTACCAACTACCTCTCACTCATTTCTTGGCGCCATGATGACTTATAATGGCCTGTTCTTACTGTAAAGGGAGGTAGGGCCATAGACAGCAGATATGGTAGATTTTTACGAAATTATTTTTCTGCATCCACAATGATGAGTTGTATTCTCTTTGTTAGCTAATCATTAACATTTTATATTGTAGTGATGGATATTTCACTATCAAACCATTCTAGTTTTCCTAGAATATATCCCAATAATTTGTGATATATTCTCCTATGTAATTGCTAGACTCACATTGCTAAACATTGTCTAGTATTTGTTTATCTATGTCTTGAGAACTATTCTGAAGTTTTTGGTATCATTTTTGTGTGGTCTTGAGGAATGAGTCCAGTATATATTTCATTCTCTTCCATTTCTGGAAAGGTTGGAGTACAATTGGTTTTTTTCTTCCTTTCATGTTGGCTTGAATTCACAAAAGAAACCAGCAAAACCTGAGATTTTCTTAGTATATTTTTAGTGCAGTTTCTTTAACAGATATGGGGTTTCCAGAACGTCTGTCTCTTGGAGAGGTTCTTTTGATGTTTGTATTTAATGCATTCATACACTTTATGTTGTCTGATTTGTAGGCAATGAGCACTTCACAACATGTTCAATGCATTTTAATCTCTTCCCTAATCTGCTCATATCTGTCTTCTATGTTTATTCATTTCCAGTCTGTCCAGAAGTTTATCAGTTCTGTTGACCATCTCTAAGTATCAGTTCTTGATTGTACTGATTTTCTCGATTCTGGTTTTGTATTTGATTTACATTTCTTTTAGCTAAATTTGCTCTTCTAAATTCTTTTTTTAACAAAATATCTCTTTCTTCCTAATATAAATGCTCAGGGCTAGAAATTTCCTCTAAGTACTGCTTTAATGGTTTCCAATGAAACCTGAAATGTTTTCTTTCATTTCCTCTCAAGTAAAAATGTTTTCTGCTTTCTATATTGAGTTTTTTCCTTAACCAGTGGGTTATGAAAACTGAGTTCATATTATCCAAATAAATTGCACCTTTTTCAGGGATATTACTTTTGTTAATTTCTAACAAAATCCCATTGTGAAACTAGAATATAATTTGCATGGTTGAATTCTTTGGATTTATTATAATTTGTTTTATGCCAGCAACTATGACCTATCTTAATGGGTTTTTTTTTTTTGCTCTTAAAAAGATTCTTTATTCTGCAGTTGTTTGATGCTGCATTCTGGAAGATGAGTGGGTCAAATTGTTTGACTATCCTTTATGTTCTCAGTGGATGTACTGACTCTTTGTCTAGTTGATCTGTCACATTTTCAGAAATAGTGAGAAATTGCCAAATCTAGTTATTTAATTATCAGTTTCTATCTTTAATTTTCATTTTTATATCATACATTTTTGTGGACTTTATCTGTTTTAGGTTCATACACTTTTTAAATTGTTAGGCATCAGAAATGATATTCTTCTTTGGAGTCTTAGGTTTTATTTTGTGTTATGTGGATCTGGAGCATTTCAGCCTAGGACTCAAAAGTAAGGCTTCCCTGCATCCTCCACCCACCCAGTCTTCTGGCAATGAGTTTTCCATTTCTCGCTGTTGGAAACACACACTATTCCTGTCCCTGTGTGAGTGGAAGATACTGCTTCCTTTATCCTTATGTTTGGTTCTTTCTTACACCTCAGGTACTTTTCTCATACTTATTTACTGATGATAATTTCTCTGCTGAACACTTGAGAGACCTTGTGTGGCTGAAAATTCTCTAATTGTGCAGGGCTCCTATTTTAGAGCCTGTCGCTCCATTTCTTGTTACATTGTTTTCTCCAGATTCTCAGTTCTTTCTGTTTAAGCCAGGGCTCTGCCAGCTTGTCTATAAATCGCTCCTCCCTGTGCCTGGAAACACCTCCCAGATTATAACTGGGCAATCAGCTCTCACCTCGTTTGCTGTTTATACCTTCTGGATCAGTGTCTAGCTTTGCCTTCTTCTGTTGCTGTAGTTGTTTTTATTTTTCTGCCTAACTTTGCAGGCCAATAACTCCACTAAAATGTTAAAATGTAGTGGTGAGAGTGGACACCAGGGCCCTACTTCAGTCTTTGGAAAGTGCATTTGCTGATCTACTGTGGCATGATGTTAGCTCTCAGGTTTGTCGATACATTGTTAAACTGAGGAAGTCCTTCATGCATTACACAGAGAATCAATGTGTCAACAGGCCATTAGTAGTTACCTAAATTTGGCATTATTACTTCTTGGAGTCTATTAATTCTTTACCTATAATGTATTTATGTTTTTTTTAAGAAGAGCTAGATGATTCCCATAAAATAATGGAAGAGATTCTCTTCTCTTTTTCTGAAAGTCGTGAAATTCTCTAGAATTCCCTCATACTCAGGCTACTTTCCTAGTTGCTGAAATTTTTTATAAAATTATTTTTCCCTTTCCTGTTTCATTTTCTGCTTTAGGTTTCTCTGAGAATTAACCTCACAAAGGTCCTTCCCCTTGCCTCCACATGCAGGCAATACCTGTCCTCAGGTCCCTTGTCACCCCCTGCACACCTTCCTAGCATGGTGGGTGACAAAAGCATTGCTGTTGTTTTTGTTGCATGTCAGTCTCAGGGCATGAGAACCTGGCTCATGGGCTTGGAGATTTCTCAGGGACTCTTCCCTTGTTCCATGTGATAGTTATGATCTCCCTGTAGTCTTTGTGAGTCTTGAACAAGAGAGAAGTCTCTGTTCTTCCAGCATTAGTGAATCTCTAACAGTCAGCCTCCATTTATTAGGGTGAAGGTAATTTTTGTTCCCTTTCCCAAGGTTTGACTGGCTGGTGCCTGCTCATTATGACTGCTCATAATGATTGCTGCCATTTTCCCAGTGTCTTAAGACATTTTGTTCCTAGGGTAGCCAGGACTGAACTGTCTATGAGTGGATCTCTTATAGTTTCTTTTTCAATTTCTTCAAATATTTTTAGTTTTTTTTGGAGAAGTTTTTGCCTCCTTTGTTAAATTTATTAATATTTTTAGGTTATTAAGAATATGATTGTTTTCTTGATCTCTTCCTCAAGCTCTTTATTATTGGTATAGAAAAGCTACTGACTTTTGTATGTTGATTTTATATCTTGCTGCTTTGTCAAAAAGTGTTTATCAGATATAAGAGGGTTTTTTTTTGTGGAGTTGTTTGTATCTTTCAAGTAAAGGATCATATGATCTGTAAATAGGAATAACTTAACTTCTTATTTTCCTATTTGTATCCATTTTATTTTTTTTTCTTTTGTTTTTTTGCTCTAGATAAGGATTCTAGCACTATATTGAAGAAGGGTAGAGACATCAGACATCTTTGTCATGTCTCTGGCATTAGAGGAAATGCTTTCAGCTTTTCCTGATTAGGAAGATTATGGATATAAGTTTGTTAAATACACTATTTATTGTGTTGAAGTATTTCCTTCTGTTCTTAATGTGACAAGGGCTTTCCTTTTTAATGATCAAGGGATGTTGAATTCTGTCAAAGGTTTTCTCTGTAGCTAATGCAGTGATTATGTAATTTGTGCACTGTGTTCTATTTAAGTACTGTATTATGTTTATTGTTTTGAATATTTTGAACCATACTTGCATCCCTGAAATGAAAACAGCTGGATCATGGTGCATGATCATTTTAATATGTTTAATTTGTTTTGCAAGTAGTTCATTGAATATTTTTGTGTCCTTGTTCATCAGGAAATTGTTCTTTAATTACTTTTTCTTGTAATCTCTTTATGTAATTTGCATATCAAGGTAATAATGGCTTCATAGAATTAGTTTGATAGTATGCTTCCATTCTATTTTATGGAAGAGTTTGAAGAGCATTAGTAGAGTTCCTTAAAGATCTGGTAGAGTTTGGTAGTGAATCCATTAGGTTCTGGACTTTTCTTTGTTGGGAGACTCTTTATTGCTACTTCATTTTCATTGTTTGTTATAAGTGTGTTTAGGAAGTTTATATAATCCTGCTTCATTTTGGTAGGACATATGCATCCAGAAATTTATTCATTTTATTAATTTGGATGTTCTACCTCTTTCTCTTAAATAGTTTGGCTAAGGGTTTGTCAATTTTGTTTGTCTTTTCTAAAATCAACTTGTTTCAGCAATTGTTTGTATTATTCTTTTAGGCTCCATTTCATAAATTTGTGACGTGATCTTTATTATTTCTCTCCATCTTTTGCATTTGGGTTTGGCTTAGCTTATTATTATAAGAGTTTGAAGTATATTATTATTTATGTGGCTCTTCTCTGATTTTTTAATGAAGGCCTCAAAGCCTTCATTAAATTTTCCTCTTAGCAGAGTCTTTGTTGTTTCCCAAAGGTTCTAGTAGGTTTTGTTTTCATTTTCATTTGATTTTAGGAATTTAAAAAATTTTCTCTGATAACTCACACTGATCATTCAGAAGTGAATTGTTCAGTCTCCATGTGTTTGAATGTCTTTGTAGTTCTTTTTATTATTAATTTCTAATTTTATCCCCTGAAAAATACAGGAAATTATTTCAGTTTTCAGGTGTTTATTAAGACTGGTTTCATGTCCTTAGATATGATCTATTTTGTAGAAAGTTCTGTAGATTGCTGAGAAGAATTTGCAAATGCTTTACTGCATAAGCCACACCCCTGTTCTTATCCTTTGTTTAGTTTGTTTTTCAGATAGGGTCTCCAGCTTGTCTTTGTCCAAGTTGGCCTCACACTGTGATCCTCCTGCCTTTATCTGCTGAACAGCTAGGACCACAAGGGTGCCACCACCTCACTTGGCTTATTTTTGAGATAGGATCTCATTAACTTTAGCATGGTCTGGCCTCCAGTATTAGACATTCTGCCTTTACATCCTTAGTAGCCAGGATTATAGGCACCTAACACCATGCCTGGCTTAGTCTATTAGTAGTTTAAGGTGGTTTTGTGAAAGTTTGGTTTTGGAAATTCTTAGACAACGGAATAACATTTATCTTAGGAAAGATTCATATTTTTAAGGGTACTCATACTACCACATTATTTGAGTACCTCAGATACTTGGTGAGGTCCTTCCAATGTGGTTGGACTGAAACTCCAAAGTTCACCATTGCACACAACCTCCAGCATCCATCCCACTCTCAACCGAGCAGCTGTAGCTCCCGTGCAGCCAGAACAAGCAGGCTGATGACCTAGGAGCAACACACACACATACTTCTACCTGGTGACCTGTGAAAGATACTGATGCATCCTTCCAAATCTGAGGAACTGTGAGGGGTGTTCATGCATCTGTGAGGGATGCTGTCTTTGATTTCTGCATTCCCAGCTCTGTTTCTTCTTGGTTAAACTGCCCACCATATCAGGTATTTCACTTACTTCTGATGGTTAATGTTTCATAGGTTGCTCATGTTCCACACACTTGCCTTGTGCCAGCTCTGAGAGATCTAGGCACAGATCCAAAGAGGATATGAGACTTGCCTTATCAACATTCCTTGTCTGATAAGTCAGAGTTGTATGATTCTACTTTTACAAGTGTGAAAATAGTTGTTTTGAATATACATTGTGAAATGATTTACACTTGCAGGGAAAGTGTAATATAGTTTTTCTATAAAAATGTAAATAAATACATGTTGTGTTTTCACGTTACTTCAAACTTCCTTTTTCTTAGAAATTCAGACCACCAATACTCAAATTATGTGGATATTCTCCAATCATATTTTAGTAGGATTTTCCTTTAAGATTTTGTTATAGTGGTCTAAAGAGACAGTTTTTACTCATTTTATAGGTTTATATACTACATTTTATGGCTTCATTATAGTTTATTAAACAAGTATTCTATTGATAGACATTTTAATTGTACATGATATTTAGCATTTTAGAATAGTGTTAAAAGGAATACTATCGTTCATGCATTTATTTATTAATACTTTTGCAACTTATAAGAATGTACATTCCAAGGAGTGGGAATTTGTGTCAAGGGGTAAAAAGCATATATAGTTTTATAAGATACATAAAATTCTCATTCATGGCTGTTATGCAAACTAATTTGAATTCCCACTAATAGTATATGAGCTAAGCATGCTTTTTGAAAAACCCATTTATATTTCAAAAGTGATAGTGAAAAGGCAAATAAAAGTAAAATGTATACAGAATAAGAAGGAAGTATCTTTTCAGAATTCTCTTTGAATTAACAAGTAGCCATAACTTTGTAAAATAAATTATGTTCAATCCATTGTTTTCAAATTGCATAAATGGATACAGAAAGTTAATTCATTCTGAAGTATTTACCTAGAGGACATACATTTATACTTAAATGTTGATTCATAAATAAAACCTTTTATAACCTGTTATATCTACTGACATTTCAAACACTATTTAAATACTGCAATAGTCATGCATAGCAGATTCTTCACAATGAGCCAGTTTAAGGAATATTGCATCAAAATGTTCCTTGGCAATTGCATTGAATCATACTAATCACATTTTCCAGCCCCAATAATTATTCTCTTGTGTTTATCTATTTATACTCCTCCTAATTAGGAAGCAGATGTTTCCAGCCTTCTCTGAAAGCAGCTGTCAGCTGTGATAAGATACTGATGACCAGGAAAGTGACAGTGCAGTGAAAGACTACCACAGTGAGAAGTTTTACAGAGATTTCATGTGCACATCTTATTTCTGCCACTGATAATTGATATATTTCAATGGGAGGGCATCATGAGAGTCCACTCAGATAGCTATAACAGAAATACCACAGACTGGGTGGTTTATAAATAATAAAAAATAATTTTGTTCTGTTCTGGAGGGTGGGAAGTCCAAGGGTAGGGCAACAGCATGTTCAAATTCTGGTGAGGGCTTAAATCCTCACAGATGGCTCCCTTCTCACTGCAATCTCACATGGCAGAATGTGTAAAAGTTCTCTCTAGGTTCTCATTCAAAACTGCTCTACTCTAATTCATGTATGATCCACCTTATGACATATGGAACCACTTCCCAGAATCTCCACTTCCTAATGATGTCATCTTGGGGATCAGAATTTTGACATGGGAGAGACATAAATATTAAATCTATTACAATGAGGGCTTATACTTTTTTAGAAAAAAATACTGCACATATGAGTAGGCATGTGCAGCTATGCCCTGTGATTTCCATGTCAAGATCAACTATTAATGATTTGGTGATTTGTTGAAGCCAAAGTGAATTATAAAGGAACAAATACATACATTTTTGATTATATGTTTTTCTTCTTATTGTCTAATCTTAAAAGAGATAATATCTAAGGAATTTTTATGTATCATTAACTACAGTCCAATGTCTGAATGAAAATGGAGAATGATTACTGTTTTTTTACAAAGTGATTTAAAATTTTTGCCTTTATAAATTAGGGAATGCACAAAGGTAAGAGAATGAGCAAGA
This sequence comes from Castor canadensis, assembly GCF_047511655.1. Lineage (NCBI taxonomy): Eukaryota > Metazoa > Chordata > Mammalia > Rodentia > Castoridae > Castor > Castor canadensis. The sequence continues at coordinate 110,275,548 of NC_133388.1, forward strand.
GATATAGATACGTATGATTGTGACAATTATAAAAGCATAAATTGAGTATTTGATTTCAAATCATGTATAAATTATTTAATTAATACTGAGTTTAAAATCTAGGAAGTACAAAATGAATTAAAACAATGATATATAAATGCTAATTCTGCTTAAGTTACATTTTCCTAGATAATTCTCATGTTTTATTGAGCATGAAAAAAAGAAGAAAAAATAAAATAATGGGGAAAAAATATCAAATAGTAGATGTAATATTTAATTATGTTTAAGTTAAATCCCTGAATTATTTTTATCTGTCTATAAATAAGTAATACTGTAAAACAATTGGATTGAAAACAACTTCTTAAAATATCAAAGTACAAACACTTTCCAAAAACACACAATACACCCAGTAAATTTTGCTTTTCTTACAATTAGAAGCAATCATTACAGAATTTTGTGAAATTAATTTTTAGTAGCTACATGTATAAAAAACATCTATAAATAAAGAGTAGTAGTGACATCAGTGCATAGAAAAGGGCTAAAAGGATTAGAATATTATTGGTTTAAGTGAGAAAATAAAATTCTCTACAACTTTAGGTCCCTGTTTGCAACAGTATATCAATGTCAGTTTTCTGATATTGATCGTTGTACATTTTTGAGCAAGTTGTTTCTGTGAAACATATTTAATGTAAAGGGAACACAGACTTACAACTTATTCTGAGTTGTTTAGGAAAAATAGATTATAGCTGGTACACAGAATAATGAAACTTCAGTAGTAAAATGTTCACATCTGGGGCTGTGATTAATGGGTTCCCAGGTAGATGTCCTGGGAACTTTTCTTTAAACAAAATTTATATTAAATTAAAAAGTTTAAAACACAAGAAATATCAGAGGAAGCAATGATGTTTTAAGGACTGATTTTAAAGTTTGCTCTGATGACATATTTAAAGAAAACAGGTGTTTTATTTTTATTGTAGGAATTCTCATCATAGTACTAGAATTCTCTAACTTAGTGAAGAAGCACATACATGTAAAACAAAACAAAACAACTAAAAATAAATCAAAACACTCTTTTATTCTTTCATACCATCTATACACATAAACAGCCATATACCTCTGTGTACAGAAATATGAATGCACATGCATTTACATAGTAGTATGAATTTATGTATATTTATATGTATATGTGTCTATGAAGGCAATACAAAAGAGGAAACTTGTCTTGAGCAAGGAATTATTTATAATTCTTTCAAAGTGTATCTGTTCTGGAGTTCCCTGTGTATCAATTATTTGTTATATGTATGGGGGGAGGGGAATTAAGATTTTTAACATAAACCCTAAATTCTAGTGATATTTAAGAAGCTTATTATCAATGTTGCTTACCTACACTCCTTGAAATAAATTATCCAGGTATTGTAATTCATTTACATGGTTAAGTGAAGGTATACTAGAGGTAGATGTGTTGTTTTTAGTATTTTTTATTTTGAGTAGTAGAGAATGAAATATGTTTCCTGTTGTAAAATTAGGCACAATAACAGGAGGTAGTTCACATAGGGACTAACATGCAAACTCTAGAATTCAATAATCTGAGCATAAAATAAAACCAGGGAAGGTGTGAAGGGTTTCCCCAACTACCCAGTTCTCACACAAAATCATAGGTTCTGGAGATCCACAAATGTGAAAAGCATTTCAAGGTGTCTTACAAAGACTCTCAAAAAGTAGAAGTTTTGGAAGGGATTTATTTTAGTGTAACAGAATAAGTAAGAAGAAGTGGGGGACAAAAGGAGAACTATTTCCTGTTCCCTATACAGGGAGTGGGAGTAAAGACCCCAAGATGGTAGTTAGCCTCTGTAGTCTTATGCTTTCTGAGCTAGGGAAATACCTGTCATCAAATTGAAGTCTAGCAACCCTAACCATTTGACAATGGATGTGGGTGGCCAAGATGGGAGTTGATGTATGGAGATGTCATCTAGATTCACCCCATTTCCCAAATTCTAGTCCATGCTAACTGTGTTTCTCAGATTTTATATCTCCTGTTTGTCTACTTGCAATGAATGCTTTGTAATTATTTTTTCTATAAACCCCTAAAATGGATAAGTAGGAGCAAAAATATTTTGCATGTGAAATAAGAACTTAGGGAAAAATAGTATTTGCCATTCAATGAAAACATTCAAGAAAAATTTCTAAGTATATATACCAAAATATGTAAAAACTATTGCTCCACAAATTATAAAGTTCAATATAAACAACCCAAATGCCAACTAAGAGTAGAATTCTTCCAAAGGAAAACACCCTTTTGTGGGCTATATTTTACATTTTCTATTGTTATAATAAAATATCTAAAGCTGGAACTTTTCTTTAGCTCACACTTTTGTGGTTGAAAGTGCAAGATCAGTGGACCCATTTGTTTGGCCCATTCTTGGCTGTGTCAAAACATGGCAGATGGCATCATGCTGGAGTGCATGCAAAGGGGGGAGAAGATTGCATAGTGACAGGTCTACTAGAGACCAAGTAGTGGCCATCTTGCTCTTTTTATAACAACTTTTTTTCCCCACAGGAATTAACTTTCCAAGATAAGCATTAACGCTGTTTGAAGGCAACACCCTAAATGACCTTCTACCTTCCAGTAAACCCTACCTCTGAAAGATTTCAGCATCTGTTAATGCTGCCATGTTGGGGACTTCAGCATTAAGACTTTTGTGGCATAGACTACATCTGAACCATATCAGGAAATGAAGAAAGATACTATGTGAAAGAAGGCAGACCCAAGAACAAATAATTCATAATTCCATAAATGATAAACTCTTTGTTCTGTACAAATTCTATTGACTTTTATATATGACACCTTTTAGATATAGTCTAAAGGGGAACTTTGTGTAAAGAAAGTAGGGAATTCATCAATCTTTCAAGGTGATGTTGGATGGCCAGCAAGAACACATGAAACATGCTGCTGAAGGTTGCTTCCCACAGGTCCCTCTTTTCCTTTTGTATTGCTTGTTGGTGCCATGATTGGCTGTTGTCAACATTACAGTAATTGCTTTGCCAGAATCTACATAGACACCTCTGCCCTGGGCCTGCAGGGTGGATGATGGTGAAAGAGCACACTAAGAAGATGCAGCCCTCCCTGAGCAGCAGAATGAAGATTAGCTATTTTCTAGGGTCAGAAGTATGAAAATGCTCTTACAAAACACAAAGCAGGTTTCTGAGAATGTCCTACAGAATCCTCACAGTCAGCAGGCAGCAACAGTGTCTAGCCATTTCAGATTTGCTTGGAGGACCGTAGGGTCATTCCCATGTTGTAAGAATCCTGTTATGTCCCTTCTCACAGTGGTCATATGTGATATTTTACTGTTTGCCTGCAGAAAATAAAGTATTCTTTCATGCCTTTGTCTCTCAACTTTATCACATCTCATGCATGAAAATTTGTATTTAGCCAAGAGTCTACTCTTTATACATTATACAAGGTTTCCAATCAAATCAGTCTCTCCCTCCCTATAACTAACACACACACTTGCACACACACATGCACACACAAGCACACACACACACACATACACATACACACACACACGCACGTCATGCTTTGGCATCTGTGGATTCTGTATCCAAGAATTCAGGAAGTAATGTTCAAAAATATTTGGAAAAACTGTGTCTGTTCTGAATATGTGCAGAAATTTACTTATTATTCCCTAAAACATATAATAAAATAACTGTTTACATAACATTTGCATTATATTAGTTACTATAAATAATCTATAGATTATTCAAAGTATATGGGAGCATTATGTACATTATATATAAATACTACACCATGGACTTGAGCACTTTGAGTATTCATGGAGAGTTTGCAATCCATTTGTCATGGATATCAAGGGTAATGACACAGTCAGCGTTTCAGAGACACTCACCTAATATTTATTTAGTTTCCATGTCTAATATATATATGCTTTGATCCTTGTTTTGATTAAAGTTCTATTCCTAAATGTGTGCCTTATGGTACAAAGTTTTAGATTGGTTATAGAAATAGGCCTGTAATATAAGACATATTAAAATTTTGCTGTATCTATTATTTTTAAATGTATGAAACTTTACTATGTTTAACCCTATGTCATTTTTCTTCACCATTCCAAAAACAAGAAGCAGCAAATTATAATCACCTAAGAAACATGAAAGACACTGAGGATCCAAGTGTAACAAGCATGGCTCAAACATCGAAAACATGAGCAGAAAAAATATAACAAGGTACTTTCCAAACATATTTTTAGCCATGCTTCTTCAGGAAGTCTGGCAGGAGGGAATTTACACCAGCACTTTTCTTGGCCTTGACCTGTCATCCCTGCATGGGATTGCATTTGTTCTGCTGAAGAGCCCTGCTTTCCACAGAGAAGGGCAAATGGTGTGCCGCATGATGGATCGCCTCTCTTAGATATCAGAATAGAACATGAGTTGATGCTGTCATAAGAAAGGATATCTCAAGGGTTCCTGTCAGATTGTCTCACACCTGTTCTCCCAGCTGCAGAAAAATGCCTTATCCCTCATTGGCAATACCAACTACTTGTCTGAACCTTGCTGAATGTAAGCCATCCTACAGCTTCAACCATGCCTCATTCATTCTGTTGAGGTGAAAGTCTAAAGCAGGAGAGACGTGTACTAAAAACAACAACCACCAAAACAAAAGCAAGACTTGTTCTAACTTAGAACACCTTCTTCAAGCCGGTCAAAGAGGAACTATAATAGGCTATTGATTTCCATGCATGACCACACAAAGCCTGCAGGTAATATGAATGGTGTGGTAATTGTGGTAAGGAACTGCAGCATGGTTTATAGGAGCCGATTCTAGTGTAGGTTAATAAAAAGTGCCAGTATTCTTTCCACAGAGGTAAGACAAGGCCATATTCACCATCTGCACATGATTTTGTATAGTTTAGGTTCAAGAACCATGTCTGTCGACAAACAGCATCTGAGAGCCACTAAGCTTCACTAATCTTATTTAAATATGCTTCAATGTTCCAAAGTTATCCATAATGAAACTATTTGAAGATAGTGTATCACAAGTGAAAACTCCTCCCAACATTCTGTGGTGGCATAAAGGCCCCCCAAAAACAGGTCAGTTTTGTTTCCTATAAAATTTTTTAAGAATCATCTTAATTATTTCCTTAATTTAATTTAAAAAACAAGTTAGTAATTTGATTCTATTAACTTATTAAACTAATTTTAGGGATTATCTTGTCTATTAATAAAGAATTTTTTGTTAATTGCTGTAGGACACAACAGAAAATATTTAAATGATAACATATTTGAAAGAATAATATATGTTTATATTTTGAAAATCCTGGCTTCCCTTTACATTCAGTCCACTGTAATATTATACCTTTTGCCAAAACTGTATTTCAAACTAAGCTCTAAGACTTTAGAATGTGTACTCACCTGCTCCCATAACTTGCATTAATTTCTCATAATATCCTCGTCAAAATGTTGTGTGATGTTTTCAGAATTTGACAAAGGTTCCCACTCAAGAGATATTTATTGTCAAGCATCATGGAGCATGCCTATAATCCCAGCTACTGAGGAGGCCATGACAGGAGGATCATGAGTTCAAGGCCAACCTAGAGAAAGGTAGGGGCATCCCTAATTCAGAAGCAAAATATAGACCTAAAATGTGTGGGGTATGTGAATCAAGAGGTAGAGTGCTTGCAAAGCACATGTGCAGCCCTGGGTTCACTCATCAGGGCCTCTGTCGTTCTTACAGATTTTTCAATGCTACTCTTTTTCAATCCCCATTAACTATAATTTAGAACTGCATTTCCAATTTCTTTTTTTTTTTGCTTTTTTTATTGTTGTGCTGGGTGTGGGTACATTGTAGCATTTACAAAATTTCTTAAAAATTTATTAAATATATCATACTTGACTTCACCATCTCCACCATTTTCCTTTGTCCTCCCCCTATTTCTTGAATATTTTCAGCAGGTCTTATTTTTCCATTAACATATAAGTATACACAGTATTTGCATCATGTTCACCTTCCAATCCCTTTCCCCAACTCCATCCCCCTTCCACTTGTACCAACGTGCTCCTCCCCCCAGGCAAGACCTGTACCACCCTCTTGTTCTCCAATTTTGTAAAAAAAAAATATGACATTTTTGCTTTCTTTAAGATAGCTACACAGAGATTTTCCTTATAGCACTTGCATGTATATATGTATTATAACTTGATTTGATTCATTTCCTCTATTTTTCATCTTTCTATGTTAGTCTCTTTCTTATGATGATTTCAGCAAGTTTAAAAACTCTATATTCATTGCTGTATAGAGGGTGCAGTGCATCAGCCATATTCACCTTCTTAACTTCCTTCTTTTACCCTCCTACTCTTGTATGTGACCTTCCCTTAGCATGACCAGTGTTTTATAATATTGCTTTGTTTGTTTTAGGTCTGTATTCCACACATGAGAGAAAACATGTGGCTTTAGACCTTCTGGGCCTGGCTAACTTCACCTAAGATGATGTTCTCCAGTTCCATCCATTTACCTGAAAATGACAAAATTTCATTCTTTGTGGCTGAATAAAATTTCATTGTATGTAAATACTACATTTTCTTCATTCTTCAATTCCACTCTTTGTTATAATTTGTTTCATATTTAATTGTAACTTAAAGTGTAGCACTCATGGTACCTTATTTTTCGTGAAAATGATGTTGAATCTGTTATAAAGATCTTTTACAACAATTTAAAATATTAATCTGGGTGTGATGACACAAGCCTGTAATTCCAGCACTCCATGGGCTAAGAGAGCAGGATTGTGACAGGTAGGCTAGCCTGAGATACACAGTGAGACCTTGTCTCAAAAAATGAATGAATAAATAAAATATAAAATATTAGTTTATTCTGGTGAAGAAATAAGCTATATCGTCATTCCTTATTTTTTTGAGACAGTGTCTTGTGAGGCAGCCCAAGTGGGTCTTGAACTTGCAGTCCTCCTGACTCTGTTTCCAGAGTACTGGGATTATAAGTGTGTGTCACCATGCCTGACTGAAAAGAATCTTGGTAAATAATATTTGCAGTTTAATTCTCTTTAACTTATGTGTATATGCTATTTAATAGAAGAAAATTATATGTAAATATATGCATTTGAACTTCTAGGAGAAAGAAAAGGAATGAAGCAAAATAATAACTGAGGAGATAAAAGAAGAGAACCTTCCAAAGCTAATGAAAAATAGCAAGCAGAAAATTTAAGAAGCCAGATGACTGAAAGTAGAATGTATTCAAATAAAACCACACATAATCCACATCATAGATAAACCACTAAAAAACAAGAGAAATTGCCAAGAAAGGCCAGAACATATGTAAGTTATGACCAGAAAGGAAAATTAGACTAATTGTTACATTTTTGAAAATAGTAATGTAAGTGAAAATAGAATACAATTTTATTTCAGACAAGGAAGAATTGGAAAACTAGAATTTTAGAAAAGGAAATGAAGTGCTCTCCAAAAGTAGATTTTCAGATCAATGGAAACTAACTGAATTGTCTATCAATAATCATGAAATAATGCACTGCTATCAAATTTGAGAGGAATTTAAAAATCTTAAATAAATTTTGATGCCAGATTAATGGATTGGAAATTTCCATATTCTAATCCTTCCCAACTGAGTCAATAGTCAATGCAATGTTTATTCAATAGTCTTCCAAACATAGAACTTGATAATATAAGTTCAAATTTATATGGGTGAAAATGGCCTATGAAAAGCTATGATATGTCATAGTTTCCCATTGCTGTTGACATAAAATATCACATGCAAAGGATTAAAACAACATCAATTTATTAACCTAAGTTCAGGAAGTAAGAAGTCCTAACATAATGGTTTGACTAGAATTGCAATCGTTCTCAAGATTGCAGGTGGGGCATTTCTTTGCCTTTTCCAGTCTAGTGGCTTTCCAGAACCCTTGAACCCTTAGTTTCCCATTACTCCAACATCTCCTTGCATCCTCACAATTTCTTGAAGAAATTTCATGCGAAGAAAGCTACATGAGTCTCAGGTTAAATAGCTCCTCAAATTAAGCATAAACAGCACCAACACTAGGGTGACATTAATGAATTAAAAGTAAGAAACACTTCCCCACCTTTTGGTAATCAAGAGAATATCAAAGCTACATGAATTACCATGGCACAAATGAATAAATTAAATAACAAGAGTCGAAAATGTTGTCTATTTCTTGGACATAGTCATTCACTACTAGTAAAAAAATAGAAAACAGCACAGCCTATGTAGAATTGTGTTTTAACACTGAATAGTACATTGCAAATGACCCAATAACCCCTCTCCTGGTGTACAGGCAAGATAAATGCATATATAGGTTCAACAACTAACATGGATTAGCATTTTCCCATCAACATTTTGATAATAACTGACCCTGAAAACAATACAAATGTCTATCCACTTCAAAGTTTCAGTACATTATTGTTAAAAAAAATACAGATGAATACTATACAGCAATAAAAATGCATGGGCTTCAGCTCTACTAAATGGTTATGAACCTCAAATAACATAACAATAATGGAAAGAAGCCAGAAACAAAGAAGTGCATGATAGATGTTCCCATTTAAGTAGAGGACAAAGCCAGTAGACCAAGGCTGGAATGCAGGTCAGTGGCAGCACACTTGCCTTGCATGAGCAAGGCCCTGGGTTCAATCTCCCACACCTCAAGAAAAAGTAGTCCAAAGGTTTATATGAGGATTATCAATCAGATCATACAAGCTTCTGTGACATGGAATTTGCATTTCAGGGTTGTCTTAAGGAAACAGGCTTTAAAGATGCACTAGTAGGAACTTTCATTGGGGATTGAAAATGAGCACTGACTGGGATGGTAACTTCCCAAGTACTGAAAATTGATGTCTTGGACTGGGTGCTGATTTCAGGCCCTGATGGTTCATTAAGCTGTATGCTACCATTTTGTGCTCTTTGTAAATGGAATATTTCAAGTAATTACTTTTCACTGTTATATTTTGAAATGGGAAACTACATTCTTTGTGTAACTAAATTTAGAAAAATGTGCAGCATTGATATTTACACATAGCAAACTCTGTTTATATAATATCTAATAAACATGCTAATATTTCTGATGAAACATAACCTTATCATGATAGAAATCTAGGCATCTATCTCTCATTTGGGAAATATTATGCAGAAGTGAAACACAGAATTTCCATAATTATATTGTTTCACAGGTAATGTGACAAGGTATGGCACTGTTTCATATGTCAGGATTTTTAGTGCTAGGTTAAAAACCTCATCTGTTATATTGAGATTCATGCCCATTGTGAAATATAGTTGAAAGGAAATATTTTGATGGAGTCTCTGCTAAAAATAATCAGACTCCAGACTTGTTAAAATTTGTATTTGAAATAACTGTACACTTCTTATTATAAATCAATGAGGATTCATTAAGGAAGAAGTATTATACTCAGTAATTTATTGGCAAACAAGGTGAGAAGTAGATTAAATAAAAATGGCTATGATTAAAGTTATTTTCCTCCAAAAATTTCAGTAGAAAGATGTTATGAAAACAGAATTGCTTTAGCATAGATTAGGGAAATCTGACAGAGTGCAAGATGTTAAATAAAACAATCTGAATACTGAAAAAGAGGTGGTAATTACCAAGACAGCTAGTTGCTAAATCTGACTAGAGTGCAGGATGTTAAATAAAACAATCTGGGTACTGAAAAAGAGATGGTAATTACCAAGAAAGCTAATTGCTAGTTGGTAACCTGGGAATTTATATTGCAGGGCTTGTCTAAAAGTGAGAGTGATGTAGACTCAAGAAAGCCAGGGCTTATGAATCATCTGGCTTTGTAAGAGAAAGTGTGGCCACTGCTGCAGGTGCAAGAGCATTTCACAAGGCACCCCTCTCAGCCCACTGGTGACCTGGCCCTGCCATGTTCATCAACTTATGGAGACAGTATTATTGCATAAATTTAAGGACCCGTTGGGTAAGTTTCCAGGCTTCTGTCTAACATGGTTCATTCTTCTGTATGGCTCTGCAAAACTCCATGTCCCTCCTCTTCTCTGACACCTCTTGTAATACTCTTCTGACTCAGACCTCCTAAGTCTCTACTGTAACCCTCCCTGTGCCTTCTTCAGGTGCAGAATGTGCCAGCCAAAGCAGAAATTGCATCCTGCACTCCAATCACTCCTCTGTCCTTTTCCATATGCATCACTGCCATGTAGTGTGCTTCATCTGATACTCATGAACAGATTTGTCATGAGTTTTAACCACTGTACTTGTTGTTTACAGTGGGAGAAAAGTTAATGCCAGCATAGTGCAAATCAGAAACCCTAAAGCATTTTAAAGATGAGATCATTATAACTAGAGACCTACTTATGAATTTAACATGAAGTCCGTTATGGCAAAATGCATTGCAATTCCCATGGCATCTGTATTTTGTGCTTGTTTATTCAGTGTTCTGCTCTGATTAACTTAAAAGAGTCAGGCTATTTCATCATAATTATGCACAATTATACAAGAAGGGTGTACTTATTTTTGTTATTGGGGTTAAATACAGGTACATATATGGAGCTACTATTTGAACAGGCCCCTATCAAAAACTTAGAAATTTTGTATTTTGAGCAGGACATTTTAAACTTAAAAGAAATGCAGATGTATGTTACAGCTATAGGATAAATTTCTGACCTGATAATCAAATGTGTTCTTTTAAAATTACTGACATTCCCCAAGAACGAACATGTTAATCTGAGTTTTGCTAAAAAATGAAACAAAACAAACCAACCAATGAAGAAAAAAAAAAAGAAAGAAAAGAAAAGAGAAGGGAAAGAAACCATAAAATCATAAGTAGAAATCATCTCCATGATTCATCCACACTTTTTCAGAATTGAGGAGATGCTGACCACCAACACTTTAGAGCTCAGGCCTTACAGGGAAGACCATCTTTCCTGTACACTCTGTGTACCAGGTTTCGCAAACCAATAACATCAAGTGACCTAGACTTTTATGTAAATCATTTTGTTTTAGTTTCTTTCACAAACAACCTTACCATGTTCACTGAGCTTCCCACTCATGTCTGTGTGGTTGAAGGCACTGGTGGACTTCACAGAACCACTTGGGTTCCTTTTGAGCACTTTTCATACCTCAAGTGGCAGGTACCTGTAACTTTTTCTTGTTTTGGAAGATTTTCCAGGGGTCCTTGGACACATTCGTGGACAACAAACTTCCTGGTGACTTTGTCCCTATAGGAATGAACCATCAGGCCTGATTGGCAGGGGCAGAGGCATGGAATCTCCAGCTGTCTTGTTTAGGCAGGATGATTCTGCAGCTTAATTTACACTCCAGATTCCAGGGGAAGCCCTGGAATGCTGTAAGTAATTTCCCCACTTTGCTGTCTCACATCCCATCTCCCTGACTCACCCTTAATTTTCATAGTAATACTTTTTGCTGCTGTTGTTTCACTTTCTGAGGAACTTTACCTCAGACAGTCTACTTTTAAGGGAAGGAAAAAATGGACCATGATGGTAAAATATATAACATCACAATAATGTTAGACAACGCTGCAATAACATACTTCCTATTAAATCAGTAGATGCAGTGGTTCACTTTCACTCTTGAATAGTGATATAATCCCTAATATAGCGAATTCCTGTTTATTTTGCAGGGAAATTTCCAGATCATCTAAGGCCCCCTCCAACCCTTTTAAGCTGACTGTAAGCACTTTATGTTCTTTGATTGTCCACATTGCTTTGTTTTGGCTTATGTTCTATTTTTATGTTTCATATGGCTAAACTATGGCAGGTGTAGACATAGAAAACTTAATGTAAATAAATTACTATTTGTAAATTTTCAAAGTTAACTGAATTTTTTAAGACACCACAAATATCACCACCACCACTATCATCATATTCCCTATCACTGTCGTCACTGTCCAAATCAAATAACATGAGAAACAGTGAATAGAAAAACCCTGGATACGGATGGCAGTCTTTGTGTGTGCAAGTCAGGTTTGATCTGACTATAGTAATAATTAGGTTTCTTCTTCATTCTATTTGGGAAATGTCAAACTCTGATACTCTTAATTTTGTTCTAACATTTGAGATATTATTCAATCTGTTATGCAGGGCAGTCTCTGTATCCCAGGGGGCATATTAATCATTTACACTGCATAATTTTGAAACATTCATCCAATTAGTCTCCTAAAATACTTAAAAGAATATTTTGAAATCTGGTGATTCTCTTTCATTGTGCATTTAGAAATAGTTTATTACTTCTGATTGGCCAGTGCTTGTCATTCCAGTAGGAAATGTGTCTAGCAGAATCTCAGCTAATTCAGTCATTCAATAAATAGTGCTTGAGTAGCCATTTTGTATCAGGCATTGTGTGTCATAGCAAAAAATAAAAAAGCAAAGTTGTGGAGGATATGAAAATGTAAAACCAAAATGCAATAAAGTGAAAATGCTCTATGGTAGAGCCAAAGAAGGAAATGGTTTTCACTCTGTTAGTTATTTTAACTATCTGTTACCTAATAGGTCTGAATGGGAACAATTCACAATCTTTCTCATTGTTCCCCTTTTGTCAGAGCATTCTGATCACCTGTCACATTCTTCATGTTTCTAGATATCCTGCTTAACTTTATTGTACTGGTTTTTATGACCTTATATTGTTCATGAAGGAGCACTGAAGATTCTACACTTGTGTCTGGCAGAATGTAAATAACAAAATGAAGAGCATTTTAAAGGCAACAAGAGACATTATTATGTAGATGGTACAAATAAGTTTCACCTTCATGTGGGATTTAGACTTGTGTTTTTCAAAGAACCTTAACCAAATGGCCATCTTAAGTCAGTAGCCATTTTAGTTTCACATACTTAAAATTTCATTCCCTTAAGTTTCATATTCCTGAACCTTGAGGAATGATTTCCTTGCTGAGCTGTAAATGTCAACTCCTCCTCTATCCCAAAGAATAGCCAACCATGAAGAGTTGTGAACCCAAGAGTTCACAATCCTTCTGAGCAGCAGAACTGTGTTAGGAATATAACCACAGTGGACATCACACTTGGTGTGATTATTTACCCCAGACTTCTTGTCTGCTGTTTCTACATTCTTCTGCAGAAGTAAACTTTTTTGTTTTGGGGTTATTTTTTGCCTTGCTGGGTGACTCTCAAGTGTTTGTCTGCTTGCCGTTTGGGAATCCCAAGATCCCAGACTTTATTGCTAACATTTATGATAAAAGTCTTTAATTCCAGAAATTTTTGACTCCAATAATTTTGAGATAGCTTACAAAGAAATATTTGCTTTATCTCCGTACTTGCTTTGTAATATTGGGGGAACACAAAGGAAAAGCTAAAATATGACTCATACTTTATTTTTATATCAGAAACTTGCCAAATATAAATATATAATTGATTATCAAATGGAGATAAGTATGCATAGTTATGTCATTTGTTAAGCTAGACAAATCCTAACTATTATGCATACCCTATTAAATACCATGTTAATAACAGTAGATTCTTAAGTATTACTAGAATGGAAAACAATACTGCTTTTTTTTCTTTTTCAGAAGTATATTTTATTGAAAATCAGTGACAAATATTCTAGAGCTATAATCTCCACAAAATGTACATTAACTAATGGAACAAAATTTATTATATGTTTTAAAGGAGGGTCTCACTATGTAGTCCATGCTGGCCTTGAACTCCAGGTTGCAATCCCAGCCTCCTGAGGGCTGGGATTACAAGCAGGTACCATCATGTCCAGGATGAAACACAATTTTAAAATCTAATGAAATGTGTCAAATTGCTCTATCCCACTTGCTTCATAATGTTTTAATGGATGATTCTATTTACCTGGTATTAACTACAGACTGGCTACACATGTAATAAACTGAAAACTAATAAAAATAAAAATAATAAAGACTTTCCATGGTTAGTATCATGATATCCATTCAATGAAGTTCTTGAATATTAAGGCAAATTGATCAGCAAATGATTGCTTTTTTCCCCTTTAACTTCCTTTAATTCATTTTAACTCATTTTACCCACTGGCAATTATTACACTGTGACACTTGAAGGAAAAATAAAACCAAAAAAAGAAATTATTTTAATAGGCCTCAGAAATTTAAGTCAGATTTTCTCTAACACAGATTAGGATAAAGTCCTATCTTTCATAGATCAAATCAAAAAGGTTTTGGGGTACCCCAATAGGAATCCCATACATTGTAAGTAGTAGAATCGAATTTCATAGATTTGTTTTAAGGGCCAGGAAAAAAAGAGTGCCATTTTTTTCTAGGTCAAGTATTTGTAATAATGAGGACATTTTATATTGTTGCAGGTGATGGTTACTGGTGATTTGTGCCAATCAATTTTATTACATGTCAAGGTCAGAACATTTTACATACATATTATCAGAACCATTCCAACAATCCATTATGAAACAAAGCTATCTTAACAAAAATAGATTTTTAAACATTTTCTACCTGTAAGAGAATAGCATGTCTTTAGCAAAATCCTTTGTTTTCAATTTGCATATTTCTCTTGCCTTATTTTTCTGGGTAGTGAGCATTGTTGTGTTGTTCCTGGTGGAGGAGGAACAGATTTCAGTATTTCATCATTGAGTATGATGTTAGCTATGGGTTTGTCATTAAAGCTAAAATTACAAAACCTTTGGAAGAAATGATCAGATAAAAGTTTCATGACATTGGATTTGACTATGGTTTCTCGAATGCAATTCCCAAAGCAACAGCAACAACAATAACATGGTAAACTGGATTGTGTAAAGGACACGTTCAACAGAGATAAGGCAGCCTACATAACAGGAGCAAATGTTTGCAAATCATACATCTGATGAGAGGTTAACATCTAGAATGTAAATAAGAACTCCAACAATCCAATGACAAAAAGTCAAACAACCCAATACAGAAATTGGCAAAGAATTTGAATAAACATTTTTCCAAAGAAGAAACAAATTATCAATGCACATCAAAAATACTCTGCATGTTGATCTTTGGGGAAATATAAATTAAAACCAAAGTGCAATACCTCACTCACTCCCATTAGAATGGCTACTTAAAAATAGTGTAACAAGTTTCAGCAAGGGTGTAGGTTGGAACTCTTGTACATAACTCATAAAAATGTAAAAGGCAGACTCTATAGAAAGAGGTCTGGTGGTTTTTCAAAAACTGAAAAATTAAGTTACTATATGGCCCAGGTTTTTCACTCAAGGGAATATGCCCCAAATCAGTAAAAGTAGTCTTGAAGAATATCTATACACCCATAATCACTGAAGCATTATTCACAACAGCAAAGGTTCTACCACAGGAGCCATGCTTCCAGCCCTGAAGTGTACAGTTAGAAAGAATTCAGTTGATAAATTTTGTCATGGTACATTTTGCCACAACCTAAAATATTTAGGTATATTTGCTCTGATTTATTAATACACTGGCAAGTTTCAAGATGAAAAATTCATATATTTTATAGTTGTTTAAAAAATCTTTTGGATAATTACAAAAAAGATTTCTGCTGTGTGATAAAACATAACTCTAAAGTTTTTAAATAACTAATCTTTCAATAATTCATATTAATTTAATTTTTTTGTTTCTGCTTCCAATATTGACTAGGCTTTTAGCAAATTGTTTCAATTATAGCAGCATATCACACCATAATGCTAAGGAGGTTAAATAATTTACATAAAATTTAATTCATATACTAACTCATAGATTTGAAAGTGATTATACATACTCTCAAGCACATACATTCATTCAGCAATTTATGGATTGACAATTTTCCTAAGGGATATGTAATATTACATAAAGTCGAGTGATGTATATTTTAATCACTTTTTAGAGTTGTGGTTGAACTGTGCTACCAAGAGATGTAAAGAAATTCCATTATATCTATTGCCACTACTAATGATATTTTCTCTGTATACTTTCAGATGATTTATATGTTTGATATGCTTTTTCTTCCATTAAATTTTTAGCTAAACATGTCCTTCTACTAAAGCTACTCCCCTTAAAGAAGAGCCATGAAATATTTTGGAATGAAAAATTCAGTGAACCATGCAATAGGAAATAATTACTGAAAGAAGGCATAAGATATGCTCAGGAAATTAGGACAACATTGAAGTTACTTTATCTATACTTTATTTTTG
Source organism: Castor canadensis (assembly GCF_047511655.1). NCBI lineage: Eukaryota > Metazoa > Chordata > Mammalia > Rodentia > Castoridae > Castor > Castor canadensis. The sequence goes on from NC_133388.1 coordinate 110,291,672, forward strand.
TAACTTAAGTTATGAATAAAATTATGTTACTCTGTGAAAGACCACATACTAAACCTAGTTAAAGTAAAAGCATGGTATTTTAAAAATTTAAACAGTAAGTTTCTGATGTATTTTCATTAAGTTCAGCCAATTTTTTCAAATATATCTATTTAGATTTCCTTTGGTTTACTACCTTGCTACAAAATTATTTCTATGGCAATTAACTTTATAAATGTCAACTACCCAATTATAATTTTCATGTAAATTGCCTTTTCTAACTTTGCTGTTTCCTAAAATCCATTCTAAAGAATCACTTGAATTTCTAAAATATTGATGTCAAATTTAAGAAAATGTTAATGATGTAGACTAACAGTGATAATTCCACCTTTTTAAAATAATGAGAATTTTATACATGTAAGGCCCTAACAAAGATTTATTACTGTACAAAAAAGAAACTATGACAGAGAGGCTAATTAAAACTTTCCCATAAAGACCTAGCCCATAGTTAATATTGCTAGCTCCAAATGCAGGTCTGTTTGCCTTCAGGGTCTCAGCTTTAATCAGGTTGGTGTATTCAGAAGCCAGTTTTGAATAACTGCAAAGTGAGATGGAGATACTTGACCGACCATAGTAACACCACCAGCTCACTGTGGGGTAAATATGGTGCTCAGGTCTCCTCAACTCTGAAATGCACTCAAAATCCAGTGCTGCACATTACTTTCCAAATGGCAAATGCATCATTTGCCTTCAAAAAATTTTGGTTCTTGACCATCCTCACTCCCACAGACTCCCTACCCTCCCAGGAAAAATACTAATTATTGTACGTGTGGTGTCACATCATAGACCTATGGGAGGTTGACAACAATACATTTGATGATGGAATATCAAAAGTGTTCAGAGAAACAGAAGAAATTATAAAGAAAGAAAAAAGATGACAAAAATAAAAATTTTAATTGATTTCTGTTGTAAAATTGATCCAATCATTATGCACAAATCAATAGATTCTTAGTTCTGTGTAAATTCTTACAATTTACTTAAATCTTCTTACAAGTTTTGTGAGCCAACAAATATTTTTTCCCTCAGCAACAAATTCAGAAAACAATGGAAAAATAGGCACAGAAGAACACATGTGTGTTTAAGTCAATTTGGACTGCTATAACAAAAAAACATAGTCTGTGTGGCTATGAAGAGCATACATTTATTTCTCTCAGTTCTGGAGGCTGAAAAGTCCAAGATCAAGACACTAAGAGACCCAATATCTATAGAGAGTCCATGTCTTCATTCCTAGATTGTGCCCACTAGTGTGTCTTCCCTCATATGGTGGAAGCACAAGGGATCTCTTCTGACCTGTTTTGTAAGGGTGCTAATCTCACTTGTGAGACTCTGCCCCCATGACCTGATCACCTACTAACAGCCTCACCTTCTAATACTATTACCTTCAGGGTTAGGTTTCCACATATAGATTTGGTTAGAATACAGCCTTCTGTCTATAGCAGATCTCATAGTTTGAGAGAGGATAATCAGCTGTATTGGTAGGGCTGATTTTGGAGCATTGATTATAATTACGTCTTCAGTGGGCTTCTTCCATCTCAGAATTTGCATCTGGCCCACATTGCACTCCAGTCCCTTCTTTAATGAAGAACTGTGGGCCTTCCCTGAAGGGACAGCATATTTAAGGAATTGGGAATGTCATTATCTTTATGATTATTAAGAGAAACTCCTAAGTTGTTTTTTATGAATCAAGCCAATTACATACAAATGAACAATATTGAGTTATTTTCTGTTAAGGAGTTTCTGTTACATACTTCATACCTTTTAGTAGGCAACTATTTATTTTTCATTCATAAGAACATATTCCAAAATAAGACTTCAGTAGTCAAAATTACATGCTCAAGATCATAAATCAACATGAGAATAATTTTTAAATTGTTTTTAAAAATATTTTAATGGTTTTTATTACTATAAAACAGTTGTACAGGGATTTCATTGTGATATTTCTGTATATGTATGTAATATACCCTTCTTTGATTCATCCTCTCCATTATTCTCCCTTTCCCCTTCCCTCTTCTTAAAATTACTTCTACAAGTTTCAACATTCCACTTATACATCAACCATACTTGCCCTCCTTTTTCCTTTTCATTTGCCCTGCCCTCCCACTATACCATCCCCTCTGCATAACCTGTTTTACTTTCCTTTCCTTCATTATTTGTCTGTTCATTGTTTTGTGGGGTTTTACCTTGATATTTTACCTGTAAATATATTGTAAATTTGTTTTATTTTTGAATAAACCCTTTCTACAGGACAGAACCAGATAATCAATTATAATATAAAAATTACTTATATAAAAATCAACTTTGGTAATAAATATATCAAACTGTGCTAAGCTATTTTTATATTACAAGATATAGTGGCATCTCAGGGACTGGGTTTTCAGTGCACCTGTGTCAGCCTTGCCTGTTCTTCTATGTAGTTCACACTTACTACCCACTGCTACAGAGGCTCTGGCTTCAAATATGCATTGCCAGCAAAGCCTGAATAAAGGACTATGGGTGGTTTAATTGGGATATCACCAAAGGGACAAAGAAACAAGGATCTGGAGATCTTTGTACATCACAAGGGAAACTGGAAGGCAGACCCAGTGGGGGACACAATTCATAATGGTTGAGCTAGTGAGAGGGATGGTGAAAGATAAATAGGGTTGATCCTATTTATAGTGCTCCCAGATTTATGGACTTGAATTTTCTGTATTATTTGTACCCTATTGGCTTTGGCCTTTAGAATGGCCTTCTCCATTGGAAAGGAGAGGCATTGGAATCTTGCATAGTGACTTTGGCTTATTTTTCTCATACATTATGGAGCTGCAGTTGACTAGAAAAAAGAAAAATATGCTCATGAAATCTGCATGAGGTAAGTTGAGGTATTTGCTCTTTTGTTTGATTGTATTTCTTTCTTTTGCTTTAAGTAAGAGGCAACAAAATCAGCTATCATAAAATAATTCAATGAACAATTACAAAGGAGCTGAGAACAAATGTAAAGTAGAAAGCCCTGGTGAAGAAACAGATCATTACAGCTAATAAATGGAAGAGGAAGGGACAAACAATGGTAGTTTTATTATTTAGAAAGTACTGTGATCAAACAAATAAGCAAACAACTTTAATGGATGGACTGAAAAAGAGAATGGAAAATACAGATCATTGTGTCACTGAATTTGAAAACAGATTATCAGATTTGAACAACAGAAAGGAAATATGCTTTAAAAATGATATGAGCATAGCTTTGTTATAGCTGTAATAGAAGAAAAGATCTTTGTCATTCCAAAAGAGAGAAGCAAAAATGGATAGGACTAGAAACACATTCAAAAAATGGATGAAAATGTTCCTGAATTAGCAAGTTATAGGCCAACAAATCCAAGAAGCTGAGCACACTACAAACAGGAAAAATGGAAAGAAACATGTCCCAAAAGATATCAAAATCCACCTTCTGGACACGAGAAATAAAAAAACCTTGAAAGGAGCAAGAAAAACAAGACAGCTTACCTGTAGAGGAAATAATTCAAATGATGGTGAGTTTCTTGTAAAAAAAAAAAAACTATAGAGGCCAGAAACAAGCAGCTCTGCATGATTCAAGTACTGAGAGAAAAGAAATGTCAATGCAGAATTTATACCTAGTGAAGACACCATCAGGAATGATTAAAAAAATCAAGAAACTTATAAAACTAAGTGAATTTGTCATGGAAGATTCACCCTACAAGCCTGGGTAGAGGAATTTCCCCAAAGAGAAAGTTAAATTTAATGAAAAGCATCTCAAAATATTGGGAAGGTGGAATGAATGATGAAAAGAAGAAATACTATTTACTCAAAATAAATACAACAGACTGAAGGTTTGGCTTTGAGTTTCCTTAAGAAAAATATTAGATGATGCTTCATGCTTACTAAAACAGCAACAAATAAAAATGGTGATAATACAAAATGTTCATGACAATGTAGAGAAAATGTATTGATATCTAGCAGATACCTTAAAGCAACTGAGGCCAATAGGAAAAGGGGAATAGGTACTAGAGAAAAGGTTAGATCAAAAAAGAATTAACCTAGAAGGTAACACCCACGCACAGG